>NW_026601470.1:0-35000 GCF_029448725.1 Salvelinus fontinalis
ACAAGTTTGGGAAACGCTGCACCCCTTGTGGTCCCCAGGAACGAGTTTGGGAAACGCTGCACCCCTTGTGGTCCCCAGGAACGAGTTTGGGAAACGCTGCACCCCTTGTGGTCCCCAGGAACGAGTTTGGGAAACGCTGCACCCCTTGTGGTCCCCAGGAACGAGTTTGGGAAACGCTGCACCCCTTGTGGTCCCCAGGAACGAGTTTGGGAAACGCTGCACCCCTTGTGGTCCCCAGGAACGAGTTTGGGAAACGCTGCACCCCTTGTGGTCCCCAGGAACAAGTTTGGGAAACGCTGCACCCCTTGTGGTCCCCAGGAACGAGTTTGGGAAACGCTGCACCCCTTGTGGTCCCCAGGAACGAGTTTGGGAAACGCTGCACCCCTTGTGGTCCCCAGGAACGAGTTTGGGAAACGCTGCAGTAGAGCCGTAGGAGTTTAACCCTTAACCTTGAATTGAATATGGAAAGCTTCCCAAATCCCAGACTGTAGCTTTAAAGGCCTAATGCAGCCTTTTTTTAATCTCAATATCAAATAATTTCTGGGTAACAATTAAGTACCCTACTGTGATTGTTTTGAATTAAAATGGTCCCCAAACAAAATGCTTTTTGGCAAAAAAAGCAATAATTTGAATAGGACAGTCTGGGAGTGGTCTGAATGGGGAAAACTGAAAACTAGCTGGTATTGTCAGAGAGGTTTAGAACTCTCTTTGTTTTTGGTCTATTAAAACGTATACCGCCTGTTGATGTCACCAGGTAAGCCAAAACTCCATTAAAGTGTTAGTTTCATCAGCTGTTGTACAATATGACACAAAACCAAGGAAAAACTGCATTTTGACTGCACTGGGCCTTTAAGGAGAAGTGGCCCGTTAAAGCGAGACAGTGAGACATTCAAGCTTAGCAATGAAAGGTTTTTCAGGTAAAACATGAAAAACAGACTTAACCCACACACTCGCAACTGTATCCCCTACATCAGAATATAGTTAAATGACTGGATCAATATGACCTCCCACTCACTAGCCTCCCACTTCTCCCCCTCATCCCGTCCCAAAGTCAGACATATCAATGCAGGAATGAATGTGCCTCGGGCTGTATTCACATTCTCAGTTGGAGTGCTGATCTAGTTTGGCCTTTTAGATCCTAATCAATAACATATACAGTGTTGTGAAAAAGTATCTGCCCCCTTTCTAACTTTCTCTACTTTTGCATATTTTTCATACTGAATGTTATCAGATCTTCAACCAAACCTAATATTAGATAAAGGGAACCTGAGTGAACAAATAACAAAACAATTACTTAATTGATTTATTTCATAAACAAAGTTATGCAACACCCAATACCAAGACATAATGGGACCCATCTCATCCACAAAGTTGACTTACGTTTGTCAAAAAGCACCTGGATGATCCTTTAAAAAAATTTAAAAAATGTTTTTATTTTTGTTTTATGGCTAGATGAGTCAAACGTATAACATTTTGGACGACATGGGTCCCATTGTGCCTGGCAAAAATCAAACACTGCATTCCACAGTAAGAACCTTATGCCAACGGTTGAGCATGGTGGTGGTACTGGGATGGTACCATGAATTCTTCTCTGTATCAGAGAATTCTACATGAGAATGTCAGGCCATCCGTCTGTGAGCTGAAGCTGAAGCGCAGCTGGGTCATGCAGCATGACAATGATCCAAAACACACAATCAAGTCTACATGAAAATGGCTAAAAAGCCACACATTTGAAGTTTTGGAATGGCCTAGTCAAAGTCCAGACCTAATCCCAATCGAGATGTGGCAGGACTTGAAACAAACAGTTCATGTTTGAAAACCCACAAATATCGCTGAGTTAAACCAGTTCTGCATGGAAGAGTGAGGCAAAATGTGAATTACTCTGGTTAATAGAGGCATGTGGAGACTGAAACAACAGGCAGAAAGGGGGGGGAGAGGAGATGATAGGAGGAGGGAGAGGAGAAAAGATAGAGGGAGAAGAGAAAGCAGGGAGACAGAGAGAGAGTGTCCAACCTTGGTGGTCCACAGAGGGCTTGGAGGCATGGAGGATCTTGGGAATGGAGAAGCCCATGTCCAGCGCTGTCAGAGTCAGCTCATTCATAAAGTATGGCAGCTGTAACACACAGGAAATTTACACCTCAGGACAGTCTCCTTTCTTACACGTGTGTTTTCTCTGAGTTACATCTCATTTCCCTCTGGTGTGTTGAGAAGTCAGTGAGGGGAAGACGGGAGGAGAAGACGCTTGGAATTTAAAAAGGACTACCGACAAAGAGCTCTCTGGGACAAAGACAGATAAGAAGAATATACACGCTGACTGTATGTGGAGGCAGAGGAGACAGGATGCCAGTACTCACCCTGATCTTACTGAGCTTCATCTGGATCTTTTTGGAGACCATGTCAGCCCAGTACTTCTCCCCCAGGAAGTCCCAGAACACCCGGCCTATCAAGGCGTTCACCCACGCCTCTGGCACCGCCCCTCGCCTCGGCCGCTCGCACGGGCTGCTGGGTAACTGACAGGAACAACGTGGGAGTAACCAGTAGTGAGACAAAGGTAGTAAACATACATACTCTATATCCAACTGATTTTAGAGGTCAGGTCCAGGGTATATATACAATTGTATGTGAAACGAACGGGGAATACTTGCTCATTGCTTAAAGTTTGAATGTACACTGAACAAAATTATAAATGCAACATGTAAAGTGTTGGTCCTATGTTTCATGAGCTGACATTTTCCATATGCACAGAAAGAGTGTTTCTCTCAAATGTTGTGCACAAATTTGTTTACTTCTCTGTTAGTGAGCATTTCTCCTTTGCCAAGATAAACAGCATGATCATTACACAGGTGCACCTTGTCCTGGGG
Organism: Salvelinus fontinalis; assembly: GCF_029448725.1. Lineage (NCBI taxonomy): Eukaryota > Metazoa > Chordata > Actinopteri > Salmoniformes > Salmonidae > Salvelinus > Salvelinus fontinalis. The sequence continues at coordinate 2,862 of NW_026601470.1, forward strand.
ACAATAAAAGGCAGCTCTAAAATGTGCAGTTTTGTCACGCAACACAATGCCACAGATGTCTCAAGTTTTCAGGGAGCGTGCAATTGGCATGCTGACTGCAGGAATGTCCACCAGAGCTGTTGCCAGAGAATTTAATGTTCATTTCTTTACCAATGTCATTTTAGAGAATTTGGCAGTATGTCCAACCAGCCTCACAACTGCAGCTGATGAAACTGTGGGTTTGCACAACCTGTAATGCCCGGAGTGTAGTGGATGAAGGAGTCAGACGCAGGAGATAGAGAGTTCAGAGTAGCGTTCCAATTTAATACCCAACACGGGTGAACACGACGCCACTCTAAATGTAATGCTCCACCACATACAGTGAGAACACGAAATCACAAGACACAACGTACACGAACCGTGACACACAAGAATGTACTACCTGTACACACAACAATCCCGCACACCCAGCAGGCCGGGCTGCTGGGTAATATAGCCCCACAAATCACCCTAACCACAAACAGGTGTCAATAATCACAAAAAGGGAGGGGGAGGAAAAGTCAGTAGCAGCTAGTAGGCCGGTGACGACGACCGCCGAGCACCACCCGAACAGGAAGGGGAGCCACCTTCGGTGGGAGTCGTTACACAACCAAAGAATTTCTGCACCAACTGTCAGAAACCGTCTCAGGGAAGCTCATCTGCGTGCTCGTCGTCCTCACCAGGGTCTTGACCTGACTGCAGTCTGGCTTCACCACTGACTTCAGTGGGCAAATGCTCACCTTCGATGGTCACTGGCACGTTGGAGAAGTGTGCTCCTCACGGATATATCTTGGTATCAACTGTACCGGGCAGGTGTCAGACAGTGTATGGCGTCATGTGGGCAAGCAGTACCCCATGGTGGTGGTGGGGTTATGGTATGAGCAGGCATAAGCCACGGACAACAAACATAATTTCATTTTATTGATGGCAATTTGAATGAACAGAGATAATGTGATGAGATCCTGAGGCCCATTGTCGTGCCATTCATCCACCTCCATAACCTCATGTTTCAGCATGATAATGCACAGCCCCACAAGGTTCCGTACACAGTTCCTGGAAGCTGAAAATGTTCCAGTTCTTCCATGGTCTGCATACTCACCAGACATTTCACCCATTGAGCATGTTTGGGATGCTCTGGATCTACACGTACTACAGCGTGTTCCAGTTATTGCCAATATCCATCAACTTCGCACAGCCATTGAAGAGGAATAGGACAACATTCCACAGGCCACAATCAACAGCCTGATCAACTCTATGCGAAGGAGATGTGTCGTGCTGCATGAGACAAATGGTGATCCCACCAGAGACTGACTGGTTTTCTGATCCATGCCCCTAATTTTTTTTTAACCTCTACCGGATCGGTGTCCCTATATCGGGACGGTTGTTGCTAACGTGCGCTAATGTGACTAGAATGACGTTGCAAGTAACATCCAACTTTCCAGGACATAGACATGTCTTATATGTGCAGAAAGCTTAAATTCTTGTTAATCTAACTGCACTGTTCAATTTACAGTAGCTATTACAGTAAAAAAAATACCATGCTACTGTTTGAGGAGAATGCACAACAACAAAAACTATCACGGCACTTAGTTTGATACATTCACCTCTGAAGGTAAATAATGTACTTACATTCCGTAATCTTGCTCTGATTTGTCATCCTGAGGGTCCCAGAGATAAAATGTAGCATAGTTTTGTTTAATAAAATCAATTTTTATATTCAAATGTAGGAACTGGGTTCTAAAGTTTGAACCCCTGCTGTTTCTGTATTCCCAGTCATGTGAAATCCATAGATTAGGATCTAATGAATGTATTTCAATTGACTGATTTCCTTATTTGAGCTGTAACTCTTTGAAAATGTTGCATGTTGCTTAGTATAGTTGTTATTGTTCAGTTACATGCTATTACATGGCCACACTAACTACATGTCTATCTGATCAGCCTGTGTCAACATGGTCCCCTCCATAGAATTACATATAGAATGAATAAGATCTCTGTGGTCTCCCCCATCAACCCTACCTTCTTGGTGGCTCCAGGGCTGCCCTCTGGGCTGTGGGAGGGGCTGCTGGCCGGGGGGCTGTCTAGCGGGGGCAGGGTGGTGACGTACTTGGCCATGTAGACGTTGTAGTCCAGCAGCATCTTCTGCCTGACCCCTCCGGCCAGGGAAGGGTCCTTCTGACTGGGCTCGTCCATGAGGCTGCCACGGCTGCTACTCCTGCTCTCTGCCTCCAGTCTGTGAGGCCAGTCTGTTAGGTAACGACAACCACACTTGGGTTCAAATTCTATTGGAAATCATTTCACATACGTTAATGTCTAGCTAACGTCTCCCTGTCTGTAATCCTCTTAGAATTAGGGTTAGGGTTAAGGTTAGGGAGAATAGGATTTTGAATGGGAATCAATTGTTGGTCCCCAAAAAGTACAGCTGTCTGTATGTTCAACTGAATGTTCCCTCATTGCCCACTGGATGCTCACTGGACGTTTTATTAGCCTCAGACTTAAGTCTGGATGCCACCAAAATCCTCCTGAACCATTCTTCTTTCTCCCGACCCGTCCTCCCAAACAGGAACAGGGTCAGATCCCGCTCCCCTGGGCGTTTCCTGGGCTCCTCTCCACCCCCAGCTCCACCTGGACCCTCCAGCTTCTCCCCCTTCTCCCCCACACCGGCCGGCTTCTCTTCCCCAGGTTCGCGCCTCTCTCCCTGGGCCTGGACCTTGGACATGAAGTCCTCCTGCTTGGCCAGCTCGATACAGATGGGGTACTTCTTGTTCCACACGCGCTTCCTGGCCAGGCTCTGGGGCACCAGGTGGATCTGGGGACACATTTGGATGTTACACGCTACATGAACCTCTTGGGGGTGTTCTAAAAATATTAGGCTGACTGGACAGATACAGGTATTTATATCACTTGTGAGGGAGGCCCACTTCAATGTCTGTATGCCCAAACACACACACAGTCATAGACAAATGTGCAACATATATGGTATGAAAGTGACATGTCGTTTTTTTGAATAGGCAAAAACATATCACAATGGTCTTCAGCACACAAACGTCAGAGGTAAATTCATCCACAAACACAAATATAATTTTATATACAGTCAGAAGTTTACATACCAGCCAAATACATTTAAACTCAGTTTTTCACAATTCCTGACATTTAATCCTAGTAAAAATGCCCTGTCTTAGGTCAGTATAGGATCCCTGCTTTATTTTAAGAATGTGAAATGTCAGAATAATAGTAGAGAATTATTTCTTTCAGCTTTTATTTCTTTCATCACATTCCCAGTGGGTCAGAAATTTACATACACTCAATTAGTATTTGGTAGCACTGCCTTTAAATTGTTTAACTTGGGTCAAATGTTTCGGGTAGCCTTCCATAAGCTTCCCACAATAAGTTGGTTGAATTTTGGCCCATTCCTCTTGACAGAGCTGGTGTAACTGAGTCAGGTTTGTAGGCCTCCTTGCTCGCACACGGTTTTCAGTTCTGCCCACAAATTTTCTATGGGATTGAGGTCAGGGCTTTGTGATGGCCACTCCAATACCTTGACTATGTTGTCCTTAAGCCATTTTGCCACAACTTTGGAAGTATTCTTGGGGTCATTGTCTATTTGGAAGACCCATTTGCGACCAAGTTTTAACTTCCCGACTGATGTCTTGAGATGTTGCTTCAATATGTCCACATACTTTTCCTTCCTCATGATGCTATCTATTTTGTGAAGTGTACCAGTCCCTCCTGCAGCAAAGCACCTCCACAACATGATACTGCCACCCCCGTGCTTCACAGTTGGGATGGTGTTCTTCTACTTGCAAGCCTCCCCCTTTTTCCTCCAAACATAACGATGGTCATTATGGCCAAACAGTTCTATTTTTGTTTCATCAGACCAGAGGACATTTCTCCAAAAAGTACGATCTTTGTCCCCATGGCTTTTTTATGATGGTTTTGGAGCAGCGGCTTCTTCCTTGCTGTCGATATAGGCCTGGTTTTACTGTGGATATAGATACTTTTGTACCTGTTTCCTCCAGCATCTTCACAAGGTCTTTTCCTGTTGTTCTGGGATTAATTTGCACTTTTCGCACCAAAGTACCTTCATCTCTAGGAGACAGAACGCGTCTCCTTCCTGAGCGGTATGACGGCTGCGTGGTCCCATGGTGTTTATACTTGCGTACTGTGCCTCCCGGGTGGAGCAGTGGTCTAGGGCACTGCATCGCAGTGCTAACTGCGCCACCAGAGTCTCTGGGTTCGCCCCCAGGTTCTGTCGCAGCCGGCCGCGACCGGGAGGTCCGTGGGGCGACGCACAATTGGGCTAGCGTCGTCCGGGTTAGGGAGGGTTTGGCCGGAAGGGATTTCCTTGTCTCATCGCGCTCCAGCGACTCTTGTGGCGGGCTGGGCGCAGTGTGCGCTAACCAAGGGGGCCAGGTGCACGGTGTTTCCTCCGACACATTGGTGCGGCTGGCTTCCGGGTTGGAGGCGCGCTGTGTTAAAGAAGCAGTGCGGCTGGGTTGGGTTGTGCTTCGGAGGACGCATGGCTTTCGACCTTCGTCTCTCCCGAGCCCGTACGGGAGTTGTAGCGATGAGACAAGATAGTAATTACTAGCGATTGGATACCACGAAAATTGGGTAGAAAAGGGGGGGGAAAAATAATAATATATATATATATATATACACTGCTCAAAAAAATAAAGGGAACACTTAAACAACACAATGTAACTCCAAGTCAATCACACTTCTGTAAAATCAAACTGTCCACTTAGGAAGCAACACTGATTGACAATAAATTTCACATGCTGTTGTGCAAATGGAATAGACAAAAGGTGGAAATTATAGGCAATTAGGAGGAGGAGGCCATAGGAGGGCAACAACCCAGCAGCAGGACCGCTACCTCCGCCTTTGTGCAAGGAGGTGCACTGCCAGAGCCCTGCAAAATGACCTCCAGCAGGCCACAAATGTGCATGTGTCTGCTCAAACGGTCAGAAACAGACTCCATGAGGGTGGTATGAGGGCCCGACGTCCACAGGTGGGGGTTGTGCTTACAGCCCAACACTGTGCAGGACGTTTGGCATTTGCCAGAGAACACCAAGATTGGCAAATTCGCCACTGGCGCCCTGTGCTCTTCACAGATGAAAGCAGGTTCACACTGAGCGCATGAGCACATGTGACAGACGTGACAGAGTCTGGAGACGCTGTGGAGAACGTTCTGCTGCCTGCAACATCCTCCAGCATGACCGGTTTGGCGATGGGTCAGTCATGGTGTGGGGTGGCATTTCTTTGTGGGGCCGCACAGCCCTCCATGTGCTCGCCAGAGGTAGCCTGACTGCCATTAGGTACCGAGATGAGATCCTCAAACCCCTTGTGAGACCATATGCTGACACATGCACATTTGTGGCCTGCTGGAGGTAATTTTGCAGGGCTCTGGCAGTGCACCTCCTTGCACTAAGGCGGAGGTACCGGTCCTGCTGCTGGGTTGTTGCCCTCCTACGGCCTCCTCCACGTCTCCTGATGTACTGGCCTGTCTCCTGGTAGCGCCTGCATGCTCTGGTCACTACGCTGACAGACACAGCAAACCTTTTTGCCACAGCTCGCATTGATGTGCCATCCTGGATGAACTGCACTACCTGAGCCACTTGTGTGGGTTGTAGACTCCGTCTCATGCTACCACTAGAGTGAGAGCACCGCCAGCATTCAAAAGTGACCAAAACATCAGCCAGGAAGCATAGGAACTGAGAAGTGGTCTGTGGTCACCACCTGCAGAATCACTCCTGTTTTGGGGGGTGTCTTGCTAATTGCCTATAATTTCCACCTTTTGTCTGTTCCATTTGCACAACAGCATGTGAAATTTATTGTCAATCAGTGTTGCTTCCTAAGTGGACAGTTTGATTTCACAGAAGTGTGATTGACTTGGAGTTACATTGTGTTGTTTAAGTGTTCCCTTTATTTTTTTGAGCAGTGTATATATATATATATACTTGCGTACTATTGTTTGTACAGATGAACGTGGTACCTTCAGGCACTTGCAAATTGCTCCCAATGATGAACCAGACTTGTGGAGGTCTACAATTTTTGGCTGATTTCTTTTGATTTTCCCATGACGTCAATTAAAGAGGCACTGAGTTTGAAGGTAGGCCTTGAAATACATCCACAGGTACTCCTCCAATTGACTCAAATTATGTCAATTAGCCTATCAGAAGCTTCTAAAGCCATGATATCATTTTCTGGAATTTTCCAAGCTGTTTAAAGGCACAGTCAACTTAGTGTATGTAAACTTCTGACCCACTGGAATTGTGATACAGTGAATTATAAGTGAAATAATCTGTCTGTAAACAATTTTTGGAAAAATGACTTGTGTCATACGCAAAGTAGATGTCCTAACTGACTTGCTAAAACTATAGTTTGTTAACAAGAAATTAGTGGAGTGATTGAAAAACGATTTTAATGACTCCAAGCTAAGTGTATGTAAACTTCCAACTTCAACTGTATCTTAAATGACCGCGTTTTCACGGATTTGATTATATAATCGTCGAGCCCATTCAAGTGATTAGGGGACAGGACCCAGAAGTATGACATAGGACGACGTCACTTGCACATTGTATTTCCCTTTCCCTCCCTGTCTTAGACATACACAAACAAAATGGCGCGTCCATCCGCAAACGACCATACAACACGTTCCACAGACAGATGGACAGACAGACACACAGACACACACACACACCTTGCTGTCGGTGAGGTCGTAGATCTTCTGGCTGATGTAGGTGACGTCAGGTTTGGGCTCGTTGTGCGTGGCCCGCCGGGCGATGTTGCGGTTGGGTTTGGACAGGCGCAGGGTGGAGCCCTCCAGACGTACATACACAGAGTGGGTCAGAGTGGCATGGTACATTTCTAGGTCATAGCTGGACATCTGGTTCATCCAGCCCTGTTAATGGGAACAATACACACTGTTAACTCTCAGACCGACGCATGGAACAACATGGAGACTAATAATATGCACGAATGACATACACACACAAACACACACACACACACTAATTGGGGAGTGTGATGGGCTGCAATACAACCACATAACCACACGGTCTCCAACTTTTAGCTGACAGTCCTGGTCCATACTAACATCATAGTGAGAGAATCATCCAGAGCATGTTGATATGTGGAGATAGTATCACAACATGGCTTCCTCTAAACAACAACAACGGTCTGTTCAGTTCTCTTCAGAGACGGGGAGACGTTACATCATGAGTTACATCATGGGCATGATGACTTCATAGCGTGACTGTGGGTGAGAGCTGACCCGTATGACCCCTCCTTTAGCTGGCTATATTCTGTGGTTCCACAGGCGCTATGTTGGGGCTGTGTTCCACGAGACCAGAGAGCCTCTCTCCAGTACAGCTGTAGCCTGAGGCTATTGAGCGCATGTGCCCACACGGGTTCAAACACACACGCACAAGTACACACACACACTCAAACAAGAACACAAACACACGCTTACATAACTGCTAGCCAACCGCTAAGCGTGTCTCCTCTGCTTCAGTTTCCAGCACATTGACTGGGTTAAAAGGAGAACGTTTGACAAATCAACAGACCATTTAATCTGTGAGGTTGTTTCAGGGCAAACCTCAATGCAGCTGGAGGGAACGCTATATAGCCTCAGTATGTTGTTGGATAGCCCAATGAGGATATTTGATTAGTCATTTAGCAGACACTCTTATTCAGAGTCTTATTACAGTATTGAGTGCATACATTTTCATACGGGTCCCCCATGGGAATCAAACCCACAACCCTGGTGTTGCAAGCACCATGCTGAGCCACACCGGACTTTGATGTATTTCTTATCCAGCCAATGTTTCTCTATCCCACTGAGAAGCCACCATTGTGAATGCTGCATGAGCATTCAGGAGAGGTTGTACATCCCAATATTTAAGCCAGTGTAATGTTTAATGGTGTAATAACCCAAGCCTACTGAAAAGTACTGGTGTGGATATTAGGATTCATTGAAGGAGGAGAATTGTTACCTTGGCAACCATGCTGTTTAGCCATTCAAGAGAGGGAAGAAGACGGATATCTACAGACATATACTGAATGGCTTCCTGTCCTATCTGATAAAGTGAGCAGCCATCCTGAACTTTAACGACAAACAGAGACGCGATATGGAGAATTGGTTTGCGCCCAAATGGCAACCTAATCCCTATATGGTGCACTACTTTTAACCAGAATCCTATGGGCCTTGGTCAAAAGTAGTGCACTACATAGGGAATAAGGTGCCATGTGGGACGCACAGTCTTGGAGATCCTCCCTACTCTCTCCGAGTCCCACTGGGGAAAAGCCAGCCATGTATCAGCTGTTTATCTTGTAGACGCTATCAGCAACATGTGCTCAGCTTGCTAACTCAATAGAAGCTGCAGGCTATCTGTCCACAGTGATGACAGGTAATACTAGGAAAAGGACACAGTCTATCTGTCCACAGTGATGACAGGTAATACTAGGAAAAGGACACAGCCTATCTGTCCACAGTGATGACAGGTAATACTAAGGGAAGGACACAGCCAATCTGTCCACAGTGATGACAGGTACTACTAGGGGAAGGACACAGCCTATCTGTCCACAGTGATGACAGGTACTACTAAGGGAAGGACACAGCCTATCTGTCCACAGTGATGACAGGTAATACTAAGGGAAGGACACAGCCTATCTGTCCACAGTGATGACAGGTAATACTAAGGGAAGGACACAGCCTATCTGTCCACAGTGATGACAGGTATTACTAGGGGAAGGACACAGCCTATCTAAGATGTCAGGCTATCTGTCCACAGTGATGACAGGTAATACTAGGGGAAGGACACAGCCTAAGATGTCAGGCTATCTGTCCACAGTGATGACAGGTAATACTAGGGGAAGGACACAGCCTATCTAAGATGTCAGGCTATCTGTCCACAGTGATGACAGGTAATACTAGGGGAAGGACACAGCCTATCTAAGATGTCAGGCTATCTGTCCACAGTGATGACAGGTAATACTAGGAGAAGGACACAACCTATCTGTCCACAGTGATGACAGGTAATACTAGGGGAAGGACACCGCCTAAGATGTCAGGCTATCTGTCCATAATGATGACAGGTAATACTAGGAGAAGGACAAACCCTATCTATCCACAGTGATGACAGGTAATACTAGGGGAAGGACACAGCCTATCTAAGATGTCAGGCTATCTGTCCACAGTGATGACAGGTAATACTAGGGGAAGGACACAGCCTATCTAAGATGTCAGGCTATCTGTCCATAGTGATGACAGGTAATACTAGGGGAAAGACACAGCCTATCTGTCCACAGTGATGACAGGTAATACTAGGGGAAGGACACAGCCTATCTAAGATGTCAGGCTATCTGTCCATAGTGATGACAGGTAATACTAGGGGAAAGACACAGCCTATCTGTCCACAGTGATGACAGGTAATACTAGGGGAAGGACACCGCCTAAGATGTCAGGCTATCTGTCCACAGTGATGACAGGTAATACTAGGGGAAGGACACCTTCTAAGATGTCAGGCTATCTGTCCATAGTGATGACAGGCACTACTAGGGGAAGGACACAACCTATCTGTCCACAGTGATGACAGGTAATACTAGGGGAAGGACACCGCCTAAGATGTCAGGCTATCTGTCCACAGTGATGACAGGTAATACTAAGGGAAGGACACCGCCTATCTAAGATGTCAGGCTCCTTTCTATGTGATCTGCCTTAAATATACCTTGGTCGTTGCACAACAGAAAAGTATGCCTATCCATGACAATATCTCTATTGTTGCATTTATAAATCTATTATCTATCCTCTTGGGTAGAAAGCTTTCTATGTCATAACCTTACACAACAAATACAGGGATAGGCTGTTCAGTCACAAACTCTGGTTCTGGAGAGTTGAGCAGGCTTTTGTTCCACTCTTATACTAATGCACCCTTTACAGTTTTTTCCCAATTGCTTTGGCACTAATTTCAGACGTAAGTCGTCACATTTCTAAATACTTAGCACTAAACTGCTAACACAGTGACCTACCTTAAAGATTCCAGGTTCTTTGATATCCAGCTGGGCCACGTTCCACTGCTCCCCCCTTCGTCTGCCCTGCCTGGTCCCACTGCAGCTGGAGACCTCCGGAGCCGACAGCCACACCACCAGTATAGCCAGCATGAACCCTGCTGCCACCCCCTGCACCACCGCACACAAATAGGGTGGCAGGGGGAATACCAGGTAACTGTAGACTAGACACGTGAAGAAGAGGAGGCCAGTGATGGGCACGTTTGGTAAGTCTTCCTCCTCTTCGTCGGACTCGGCTTCACTGCAGACGCCCGTGCTTCCCGTTTGGATCTGCAGGGACCCGGGCCGCTCCCCATCCGGTGTCTCAGTGTCAGTACAGAACTCAAAGTCTCCACTGTAGAGCTCACAAAACTCCTCGTCCTCCAGGCGGACTAGGGCCGACATGGAGCAGTGACCCAGGGCGAGGGAGGAGGACCTGGGGAGAGGAGGAGGGGAGGAGACCCGGGAGGTCCTGGAGGACTTGGCTGGAGGAGAGGAGAAGACAGAGTCTGCTGAGGCTTCACCAGTAGGGGTCTCCTCTTCCTCTTCCTCTCCTTCAGAGTTGCCCCCCTCCTCTTTGATGCTGTAGCTGTTGTTGCTTTCTGCATGCCCATTGAGGCCTGCCAGGTTTGTGAGCTCCGTGGCGCTGAGGGAGAGGGAGCGGTGGGTAGCGGAGGCACCCCCTCCTGTACCCCCTCCCTCGGCCCCGCCTCCAGCCTCGTCGCCCATGAACTTACTGAACAGCTGCATTGGCTCACACATGACCTCCGACAAACGCCTCCTAGTATCCTCGATCCTGGCCTCCATCTCTTGCACCTTGAAGAAACACCTCCCGTCGGCCGGGGAGTTGAGGGGTGAGGAGGGGGCCGTCTTGGAGTCACCCCCCCCTAACGTGGTGGAGCCCATCGGCTGGCCCAACTGCTTGAAGAGCTGCAGGTTGTTGACGCGGGAGTCTGGAGGTGGGCGCTGCTGGGAGAGAGATGGTGGTGAGGGCGCCTCCTGGTGGTCTGGCCTGGTGTTGTCCGTGGAGAGAGACTTGGCGAATGTCTTCATCAGGTGGTGGCGGTGGCGTCCGGCAGAAGAAGGAGGGGCAACCATCATTTCATTGGACAGGGACCTGAGGCTGAGGAAAGGCTTGGAGGGCAGGGCAGGGCGAGACGGGGAGGAGGTGGTGGAGGAGGAGGTGGGAGGGATCATGGGTCTTGTGTGATCAGAGGGCCAGGAGGAGCAAGCGGGGGGGGACTGGAGAGGGGTGTGCGTGGAGGAGGGGAGGATGGGCAGGGCTGGGCTGTGGGGTAGAGTGGTAGAGGACACAGCAATGGTAGTGGTGGTCCCAATCCCTCCAGCCTCAAACAGTAGCTCCTCGCTGGCTTCCAAGGTCGTCACGATGCCCTGGTCCTCAGTCCTCCCCCCCATCACACCCAGCCCTTCTGACTCCTCTCCTGCGGAGGACGATGACACAGACGCCCCAAACCCATACAGCTCCTCGTCCTCGTCCTCCTCTTGTCCCAGGGCGGAGAAGTGGATGGTGATGGTGTCCCGGGAGAGGGAGCGCTGCACCTGCAGCTTGGGGCCGGGGGGCGGGCGGGGGGGCGTGGAGAAAGAGGGGGTACTGTCTGCAGCATGGCCGTCCTTCCTGCTACTGTTGCTGCCCTGGCTGGTCATAACCACACTCCACAGGGCTCACAGCCTGGAGAGGGGGGAGAGAGGGGGAGAGAGAGGGAAAAAGAGAGAGGGATGAGGGAGAGAGAACGAGTGGTGTGGGAGAGGCAGGGACAGAGAGAGAGAGAGAGAGAGAGAGAGAGAGAGAGAGAGAGAGAGAGAGAGAGAGAGAGAGAGAGAGAGAGAGAGAGAGAGAGAGAGAGAGAGAGATTGAGAGAGAGAGAGAGAAAGAAAGAAATAAAGAAAAAATAAAGAAAATATGAGTTTAAAGCCAGAATCCTTAGCTGCTACATCGATTTTTGACCATTGATTCTTGAGGAACATAACTTATAAATGCCTCATGAGCTTAGTTCAACTGTCGTACCCCATCAGAACCAAAGATTTTAGTTTTTTTTACTCTGAAGTTTGTCGTTTAGTTTAGTTTAGTTTATTAATTCGACCATTTTAAAAAACAAGCACACATAAAACTTAAAAGCCATACATGCACATTAATAAAATCATTGAGGATAACACATAATAAAGTCTGGGACTTATTTCCATTGTGGTCCTCTTGAGACAAGATGGCTAGACAAGATCTAACACAGTATGGCAGTGAAATAATAAAACAAAAACATAGAAGAAGAACATCTATCTCATCATTCCAGTTACATCATAGGGGTAAACAATATATATAACAATATATTATATGTAAACAATATATATGTAAACAAAAACTATATAGCCTCAAAACATGGTAACAACTGTCCTTGCATCCACAGCGCTGTCTATGAATTTGAGAATAGTTACATTTCTCCAGGCTCATCCCTCAGTTTTTTTTTACCAAAACAGAGGCTAGGGTGTCCACTTTGTCATTGTTTCAATTAAGGATTCTAGCTTTCAATTAAGGATTCTAACAGGCCACCAAGTTTGCGCTGCTCGTTCCCGCTGCTTGCTCCGTGGATAAAGGAATGCTCCTACCACTGTCTCTCCCAAGCATCTTTGACCGGTGTTTTCACATACTGCCTGTATCCACAGCTCTAACTGACTTGATTAGTAAAGTGCAGCCAGGACCCATTCAGCGAGCAAGTCCTCCTCTTTCTCTCTGTTTATCCTACTGGTGCATGTGTGATCAAGTGTGACTTGCTGTTGTGTGTAGGTCATTTCATTGGCGGAGCTTGTTTTCGGGAGGTGGGTTGTGAGTTGTGAACTCATTTTAGCTCACAACAAGCTTGTGGCATGGCTGATACTAGACAGAAAAACGCCACAAAGCTCAATGCGGAAGACGAGTACGTATCAAGCACTACACTCCATCAACTACTGGATCAACAAAAAGACTTCTAGAAAGATCTAACAGATCTGCAGGAAAATAACATTAAGTCCTTCCTGCAACTCTTTATGGATTCTACCAACAAAAGGGTTAATGTTCTGTTTAAGGATGTAACGGAATTTATACACAGTTTGGAATTTACGCAGTCGGAGGTGAATGTCCCCAGCCAGACCGCATTCAAAACCATGTCTGAGGATTTCCCCGTTTTACAAATAACACTTGACAAGCACTCTTCCAAAGGATACTACCTCAAAAACCAATCGAGGCACAATAACATTTGAATTGATGGAATTGAGGACGTAAATACTGAAACTTGGCATGACACAGAAGTCAAGGCCAAGACGCTCCTGGCAGATCAACTCAAACTGGACCCTAAACTCATGGAGATGGAGAGGGCTCTTAAGAATGGCACTTTCTTCCCCGATGGATTCTGCAAATTACAAAAAGTAGAAGAACAAATGTACCCACCTACTTCGGATATCCCCCAAAATATATTGGACTAATTCCAAGAATCCTTAAATAATACAAAGTCAAATTGGAAAATCATCAATAAACTGTTAAATAAGAAAAAGGCATCTAGAACCATCCCATCTCAATTTATTGTTGGAAATAAGATGTATATATTTTTTTTGTGAATGTGGGTTCCTCTCTGTAAAAGAATATTGAGAAAACTGATGGCAATCCCTTGGACTACATTAAGGGACATTTCCCTTCTCTGCTTCAGTTTGATCCTCCTGATATAATGGAGGTGATGGAGGTAAATGGTAAAGATATCAGCAGAAGGTTATGATGAGATTGGTGCCTTTTTGGTGAAATCAGTGTCTTCCTCGATTACTGAGCCTCTAACGCATATCTTCACCAAACTAGTAGTATTGTTCCTAAAGATTTGAAAATTATCCCCCTCTATAAATCTGGGTATCCAATATTTTTCACAAATTATTTCCCAATATCTGTACTACCATGTTTTTCTACAATCCTAGAAAAATTGGTGTGTAAGAGAATGTTGAAACACTTAAATCAACACTACATTCTACATGAGCATCAATATGGTTTTTGAAAAACTACTCCACAGATATAGTTCCTTTGTAACTTGTGGATAAAATCTTTACAGCCCTGGACAACAATGAACACGCTCTCTGCATCTTTTTAGATTCATCCAAAGATTTTGACACGGTTGATCATGAAATGTTACTTTCTAAATTGCATTATTACGGTTTTCATGATTATACATAATTGGCTTTATAGTTCTATTTATGATAGAGAACAATTTGTTCATGCAAACGGCTGTGCATCAACCAGGGCCAAGATATCCTGTGGTGTGACACAGGGTTCGATAATTGGACCTTTGTTATTCCTAATCTATATCAATGACCTTGCTGCTGTGTCTCCTACCGTACTTCCCATTCTCTTTGCTGAGGATACCACTTAGATTTTATCACACAAGAATTTTGATTAATGAAGCCAACCCAGGCATGGCCAAATTCTCTGAATGGTTCCAGATAAACAAATTATCTTTAAATGTTTAAAAAAATCTAACTTCATTATATTCACTAGTAAGAATAAGAAATATTGTAAAAAATACAAAATAAAATAAAAAAAGAAGCCAGAATCTCAATTGGTGGGAATGAAGTGGAAGTCACATCCACTAGATTCCTCTGAGTTCTAGTTGATGAAAAGTTATCCTGTAAAGATCATATTCAATGTCACTAGCGAAGTGATGAAATCTGCTGGTATCATCAGAAAGACTAGTGGTTTGGTTCATCAGGCTTGCTTCCTAACTCTATACTATAGCTTAATTGATCCATTTCTCATTTACTGTAATATTGTCTGGGCCACTAAATATGCCTCCTAACTACACAAATTACTCATCATACAAAATACATTTGCAAGACTAGCCACCTCCTCTAATTACCTGGCTCCATCTGCACCTTTGTTTAAGAAACTCAATATCTGTCACGGCTGTTGAAGGATGAGGACCAAGGTGCAGCGTGGTGAGCGTACATTTTACTTTATTTAAGAATGACGCCGACAAAAAACAATAAACCATACAAAACAAACCGTGAAGCTAAAGGCAATAGTGCCAACAAACAAAGACAACTTCCCACAAAGAACGGTGGGAAAAAAGCTACCTAAGTATGGTTCCCAATCAGAGACAACGATAGACAGCTGTTCCTGATTGAGAACCATACCCGGCCAAAACATAGAAATAGAAAATCATAGAAACACAAAACATAGAAATAAAGGACATAGAATGCCCACCCAAATCACACCCTGTCCAAACCAAAAAGAGACATAAAAAAGGCTCTCTAAGGTGACAATATCTTGTCTATTTACAACATTAACGTACACCAATTATGCACTTTCATCTACAAATACTCATACCTCCCAGACAGTTGACCTTTCAATGGATTCTTCCAGGTTCATTTTGAAATCCATCTATATAACACAAGACACTGTGATAACCTTCACCCTCCCCACTGCCGCACCTCACATAGTCAACTCTCTATCAGATACAGAGGCACCATACTCATCTTCACATTGCCAAAATATCACCATCCCTCAATAACTTCAAGCGAAGACTGGGGGTCAGCCTGATGAACCAAACTACTCAGGAATCTCCTCCATAAAGCCTAACTCTCACACATTCACATGCACACACACATTTAAACAAAACATTTGCTTTTGTTTTTTGAGATCACTGATCAATTCATTTATACATATATAATTAGTAGGTTTACTAGGTTCTGTTTTAACAAACCAATTTTATTTTTGTACTTATGCATTGAATGTAGTTTTTTTGCTGTTTGGTTTTCATATCAGCCCTTGGGCATCCAAGCACACCTGCACACTGTTCTTTAGACTTGAGTTTCTATCTGTATTGTTGTCTATCACTTGTTTTCTTTGGTGCAAATAAATACATAAATAAATCACTCAACAAAAAAGGAATTCAGAATGGTTATTACAGAAAACAAACAACAGTGCACACAAAACACACAAAGTGTAATTCATGCGAAATGGGCGGTGCTGTGAGCCCCGGCTGGCAGATCATACAGTAACAAGCCAGTCATTGTTTTCCCACCAAGGCTGAACCACAGACAATAATCAGTGAGTGATTTCCTCAATTAGGCGTGGCGTTGTTATTGAGTTATTCTAGATGTTTATTCTTGCCCATTGTATAACTATCTGGGTAGCCATATTACACACACACACACACACACACACACACACACACACACACACACACACACACACACACACACACACACACACACACACACACACACACACACACACACACACACACACACACACACACACACACACACACACACACACACACACACACAGAGGCTGGTGAGGGGAAGACGGCTCATAACAATAGCTGGAACGGTATCGGAATGGTATCAAACACATGGAAACCATGTGTGATGTGGTTGTTACCATTCCATTGATTCCGTTCCAGCCATTACTATGAGCCCGTCCTTCCCAAATAAGGTGCCACCGGCCACCTGTGACACACACACATATCCACATACACACTCCCCCTCCCCCCAAATATACAAACACACACATCTCTCAAGCCAGCAAGTGGTTGATAAAAGCCTCTAATGGAAGATGGAGAGATAGACACAATGAAACTGGTAGGCTGTGATTGTTTCTTTCTATCCCAGAAAGCCTTTCTTCCCACCAGAGGCTCATTTGCTGGACAGAATGACAGTGTTTGACTCTCCTGCATGCCCCTTTTTTTTGCTGGGCTGAAATATGTTTTCTCTAAAGTGTCTAAGTGAGGGTGTGTGTGTGTGTGTGTGTGTGTGTGTGTGTGTGTGTGTGTGTGTGTGTGTGTGTTTGTGTGTGTGTGTGGTATTTAAGTCATGGCAATGCAGGCACAAGAGATGGAGGGAGCGAGGGGCCGATAAAACGATGGATTAAAAATAAGGAAATAGAGAGCCACAGGGGCCTGTAGTGGAAGCAGAGGACCTTAAGAGACTAGTCTTTGAAGAGGAATTCAAACAGGGAGAAATGCTTTTGAAGTGAGAGTACAGGCCACAGAACAGGGCCGAGGCAAGGGAGGGTGAGAAGGAGGGAGCTGTGGATCGAAGGATGACATCCTGGTGATCAAAGGTTAAACGACAGACTAAAAGATGAGAGGTAAAAGGGCAGAAAGACTTGCCTGGTTACCCAGACTCCTTGCTCCGACCAAACGCTACGCCACGCCCACGGATGTTAGTTTCTTCTCCGCAATGAGTCTGGATCTGAGTACCTCCCTGACCCTTCACCGAATGTAAACACATTCGGGGCCGTCTGATGATTGGTCCAGAAACCGATGTGTTGGGCCAGAACACACGTGGGTAAAGTGGCGAGGCGAAAATTCGTCATTGGTTTTGATACTCTGATTGGTTAGAGACGATCCAGTCGCTGATGACTTTGTTTTGTACGACGCCCCTCGTGCCCCTGGTCACCACAAACGACTTCAATGACGGCAGTCTCACACTAAAGTATGTAGCGAACGACAGAGCAACGGAACAATGCAGTGTTAGTCGTCAGGCTAAGAGAAAGATCAGATTGAACCATTGAAGCAGATTTCTGGATTCAACAGCTATAGGAGGACAGCCAAACAAATTCATCCAGAAACCAGGAGAGGAAGAGGATCCCACACAAATCAACACAGAGCCGTAGTGCTGTGCATCTGACAACGCACACAGATCTACTGTTGCTTATTATCACTACAGTGTCACTGTGGAAAACGATTGACAAAACTGAAAACATCTTAAAACAGAGGAAGTTTCATGCAGGCTACAGGGATCTTTAGCAGCTTTAACGCTAAAATGCGCCGACCAATGGAATAGGAGCGATCGTATATATATTTTTGCAATATAAGCAAGGCACGTAACCGTAATTGCTCCTGTAAGTCACTCTGGATAAGAGCATCTGCTAAACGACTCAAATGTTCATGTAAAATGGTTGAAAACTGTTGTGAGAAAACACTCCAAGGTTGAGATCGTAAACGCAGTCCTAAGCTCTTGGTTGTGACAGCTAGGCTATAAAGAGGGGCTCAGAGCTGCAAACCTGGTGGAGACAACACACTCATCCAATTAATCAAAGCAAGGCCACTTTAATCAGCTAAAACCTGATTTACCTTCTGCATCTCACCCACAGACAGACAGACAGACAGACAGACAGACAGACAGACAGACAGACAGACAGACAGACAGACAGACAGACAGACAGACAGACAGACAGACAGACAGACAGATGCAGGGGAGAGAGAGGGAACAGAGATGGGGAGAGGGATGGAAGGAGAAACAGCGGTGAGATGGGGCGGTTAAATAATTGCCTACTTACATACATTGTCAAAGAAAAGTTACCATGCTTCTTAAAATAGTTTATGGTAGTGTTTTCTAGTGAGCAACATGGAGCCTGTAGCCAGTTAGATTGTACTGAGACAGTTTGAAGGGTAGACTCCATTAAATTAGGGGAAAGGGGATACCTATTCAACTGATGTGTTCAACCAAAATGTGTCTTCCACATTTAACCCTCAAAAAGGGTTAAGATTCAAACCAGCAACCTTTCGATTAATGGCCCAACGCTCTTAACCGATAAGCGATCAGACATGAGAGTGAGGAAACGGGAGAGAAATCTGGTTGGTCTGAGACATTGAGGAAGCTAGATTAAGACTAAGAGAGAGAGAAAGAGAGACAGATTCAGTATGTAGGGTTAGTCTGAGGTAAAGGAGGCTAGATTAAACTAAGAGAGAGTGAGATAATGAGAGAGGGGGAGAGAGAGAGAGAGAGAGAGAGAGAGAGAGAGAGAGAGAGAGAGAGAGAGAGAGAGAGAGAGAGAGAGAGAGAGAAAGAGATTCAGTGTGTATGGTTTGTCTGAGGTAAAGAAGGCTAGATTAAACTAAGAGAGAGTGAGATAATGAGTGAGAGAGAGAGAGAGAGAGAGAGAGAGAGAAAGAAAGAGAGGCAGATTCAGTATGTAGGGTTAGTCTGAGGTAAAGGAGGCTAGATTAAACTGAGTGAGAGGTAGATAAAGAGAGAGAGAGAGTTTGCTGAGTCCACCCATTACTACTGAGCATTGAGCTCCACACCAGTGAGCCTGTCTGTTCTGCCACAAAGACACAGAGTTACACATCATCCACAAACACACAGTGTGTATTTCACTGCATCCCCACTCTCTGTCTATATATAGTTCTCTAATTAGAGAGTCAGTGGTGTGTATTTCACTGCATCCCCACTCTCTGTCTATATATAGTTCTCTAATTAGAGAGTCAGTGGTGTGTATTTCACTGCATCCCCACTCTCTGTCTATATATAGTTCTCTAATTAGAGAGTCAGTGTTGTGTATTTCACTGCATCCCCACTCTCTGTCTATATATAGTTCTCTAATTAGAGAGTCAGTGGTGTGTATTTCACTGTATCCCCACTCTCTGTCTATATATAGTTCTCTAATTAGAGAGTCAGTGGTGTGTATTTCACTGTCTCCCCACTCTCTGTCTATATATATTTCTCTCCCTCTCCCTCGCCCCACCTCTCTCACTCTCTCTCTCGCTCAGAACAGAGCACTCAGCCATGCCGGATCAAACCGGTTCTGTCTCCCATTCATCATCATTGCCATCTCACAGGCAGAACTAACTGTCAACGTCTCCAACCTCTCCAGGATCAAGACAAGCTGTTGCCATGTCAACTGTGAGTGAGCTCCACTCTACCATCTCTAGCTCTACTATTATCCTCAGGTTCCTCCTCCTCAGAATCTGACCTTCAACAAGTGTTTGTTAGCGACAACTGTTGGTTAGAAACAGACAGTTCTGTGTGGAGTATTTTCAAGTTCCTTACGGAGTGGTAATGAGGAGGGGAGGGTCCTGTGACAGTCTCTGAGAGGGAGCTGAGGAGATCCACACAGATAACCTCACTTAAGTAATACTAATGTTGTGGAATGGCTGTTTAGTCTTATGTGATGCCAGACTAAGCTGGGGGGAAATAGTGGATTTGGTGTGTGTGGTTGTTTAGTTTTATGTGATGACAGATTAAGCTGGGGGGAAATAGTGGATTGGTGTGTGTGGTTGTTTAGTCTTATGTGATGACAGACTAAGCTGGGGGGAAATAGTGGATTTGGTGTGTGTGGTTGTTTAGTCTTATGTGATGCCAGACTAAGCTGGGGGGATATAGTGGATTTGGTGTGTGTGGCTGTTTAGTCTTATGTGATGACAGACTAAGCTGGGGGGATATAGTGGATTTGGTGTGTGTGGCTGTTTAGTCTTATGTGATGCCAGACTAAGCTGGGGGGATATAGTGGATTTGGTGTGTGTGGTTGTTTAGTCTTATGTGATGACAGACTAAGCTGGGGGGATAGAGTGGATTTGGTGTGTGTGGTTGTTTAGTCTTATGTGATGACAGACTAAGCTGGGGGGATATAGTGGATTTGGTGTGTGTGGCTGCTTAGTCTTATGTGATGACAGACTAAGCTGGGGGGATATAGTGGATTTGGTGTGTGTGGTTGTTTAGTCTTATGTGATGCCAGACTAAGCTGGGGGGATATAGTGGATTTGGTGTGTGTGGTTGTTTAGTCTTATGTGATGACTGACTAAGCTGGGGGGATATAGTGGATTTGGTGTGTGTGGCTGTTTAGTCTTATGTGATGACAGACTAAGCTGGGGGGAAATAGTGGATTTGGTGTGTGTGGCTGTTTAGTCTAATGTGATGACAGACTAAGCTGGGGGGATATAGTGGATTTGGTGTGTGTGGTTGTTTAGTCTTATGTGATGACTGACTAAGCTGGGGGGATATAGTGGATTTGGTGTGTGTGGTTGTTTAGTCTTATGTGATGACTGACTAAGCTGGGGGGATATAGTGGATTTGGTGTGTGTGGTTGTTTAGTCTTATGTGATGACTGACTAAGCTGGGGGGATATAGTGGATTTGGTGTGTGTGGTTGTTTAGTCTTATGTGATGACTGACTAAGCTGGGGGGATATATTGGATTTGGTGTGTGTGGTTGTTTAGTCTTATGTGATGACTGACTAAGCTGGGGGGATATAGTGGATTTGGTGTGTGTGGCTGTTTAGTCTTATGTGATGACAGACTAAGCTGGGGGGATATAGTGGATTTGGTGTGTGTGGCTGTTTAGTCTAATGTGATGACAGACTAAGCTGGGGGGATATAGTGGATTTGGTGTGTGTGGTTGTTTAGTCTTATGTGATGACAGACTACGCTGGGGGGATATAGTGGATTTGGTGTGTGTGGTTGTTTAGTCTTATGTGATGACAGACTAAGCTGGGGGGATATATTGGATTTGGTGTGTATGGCTGTTTAGTCTTATGTGATGACAGACTAAGCTGGGGGGATATAGTGGATTTGGTGTGTTTGGCTGTTTAGTCTTATGTGATGACAGACTAAGCTGGGGGGATATAGTGGATTTGGTGTGTATGGTTGTTTAGTCTTATGTGATGCCAGACTAAGCTGGGGGGATATAGTGGATTTGGTGTGTTTGGCTGTTTAGTCTTATGTGATGACAGACTACGCTGGGGGGATATAGTGGATTTGGTGTGTGTGGCTGTTTAGTCTTATGTGATGACAGACTAAGCTGGGGGGATATAGTGGATTTGGTGTGTTTGGCTGTTTAGTCTTATGTGATGACAGACTAAGCTGGGGGGATATATTGGATTTGGTGTGTGTGGTTGTTTAGTCTTATGTGATGACAGACTAAGCTGGGGGGATATAGTGGATTTGGTGTGTGTGGCTGTTTAGTCTTATGTGATGACAGACTAAGCTGGGGGGATATAGTGGATTTGGTGTGTGTGGTTGTTTAGTCTTATGTGATGACAGACTAAGCTGGGGGGATATAGTGGATTTGGTGTGTGTGGCTGTTTAGTCTTATGTGATGACAGACTAAGCTGGGGGGATATAGTGGATTTGGTGTGTGTGGCTGTTTAGTCTTATGTGATGACAGACTAAACTGGGGGAATATAGTGGATTTGGTGTGTGTGGCTGTTTAGTCTTATGTGATGACAGACTAAACTGGGGGAATATAGTGGATTTGGTGTGTGTGGCTGTTTAGTCTTATGTGATGACAGACTAAGCTGGGGGGATATAGTGGATTTGCTGTGTGTGGCTGAGAGGTATCAACCTGGGATCAACTGGTTTTCATCTTTGCCTTTTAGCATTTATAGAAATATGAAAGTGGTAATGTCATTGACAGATACACCTCAGGGAGTATAGAATGTACTGGAGGATTAGTGTGTTGAAGAATACTAGGAGGGCTGCCTGTGGAGTTTCAGCAGTCACTGTGTGTAAGCCTTACATATACACCATCCATAGGTCTGAGGGAGAGGGGGAGGGAAGAGAACAGAAGACGGAAGAGATGCTCTGTGGCTGATGGAGGGAGGAGGTGACGACGAGAGAAAGAGAAAGGCGGAGAGACGGATGAGAAGGTAAAATACAACATCTGAAATGAGGGCATCTATAACTGTCACTAAATATGAAAATATATCTACACTTACGACAAGCACTGGTTTTAGGATTCACTTAGAATGTCACTTTCAGGGATTTGTTTAGCCATAATAAAACTTAACTGAAATCTAGGGTCAAACAAAGACTGTTGGGATTCAATTCTACTGAGTGGATGTTATACTATTCCCCTTCCCCTTTCCTCAGCTCTGGTGCATTAGACACCACACAACACAGACTGTCTGCAAAGCTGCATGACTAGAATGAGAGATTACCATTACAGTTACCTTATTAAACTTATGTATATTTGAAAGGTAATCTGCATGGGAGACTCTCCCTCCCTCTCTCCCTCTCTCCCTCTCTCTCCCTGCCTGCCTGCCTGCCTGCCTCCCTCTCTTTCTCAAACAAAAGCGTCAGTACTGATAGCCCCAGCCCAGTCAGCTCCTCCAGTACTGAGCCTTTGTTCGGTAATTTATTCGCTCCACTGCAGACACACTTTATAAGGAAAATATCAATTCTAATATCTACCAATCAGCTAGACAGAATGAAGACTCTTAAGTAATCTCACCAAATGGATATTGCTTCAAATTTTAATGACGAGAGTTTATACTTTCACCTAGAGAGAAGGCATGGCAAGAGAGAGGGGTGGATAGAGGGATATCAAGAGTGTAGGGATAAGGGAAATGGAGAGAGTGAGAAATTGGCGAAGAGATGTATAAATAGGGAGATAAATAGATATAGAGAGATCTCTCAGAGGGTCCTATTAAATCAAAAAAGTCCATCCTATGCCTCCTGAGTCTGTCACTGCCCCCACATCTGTGGACCCCAACCACGTCTGTCTCCCCTAGCCTCCAGTCCCCATCCACCCAGGTTGAGGTGAGCTGACTGAGCGAGGGGAAATTACACAACCAGCTATGAGAGAAGCCACACAGGGTTATGGTTGGGGATTAAAACGTGTCCAGTGCAGCAGGTAGAGTATGGACAGCACCTGTTTCTGAATAGGCAGGCTGAAGCAGGTTTATCAGCAATGCAGTTAGGCCTAGCAAACTAACAGATCAGAGACATATGTCCTGAGGACCACAGCCTTCTACCTCAGCATCAGGACCACAGCCCTCTACCTCAGCATCAGGACCACAGCCTTCTACCTCAGCATCAGGACCAAACCCCTCTACCTCAGCATCAGGACCACAGCCCTCTACCTCAGCATCAGGACCACAGCCTTCTACCTCAGCATCAGGACCACAGCCCTCTACCTCAGCATCAGGACCACAGCCCTCTACCTCAGCATCAGGACCATAGCCCTCTACCTCAGCATCAGGACCAAACCCCTCTACCTCAGCATCAGGACCACAGCCCTCTACCTCAGCATCAGGACCACAGCCCTCTACCTCAGTATCAGGACCACAGCCTTCTACCTCAGCATCAGGACCACAGCCCTCTACCTCAGCATCAGGACCAAACCCCTCTACCTCAGCATCAGGACCACAGCCCTCTACCTCAGCATCAGGACCGCAGCCCTCTACCTCAGCATCAGGACCAAACCCCTCTACCTCAGCATCAGTACCACAGCCCTCTACCTCATTATCAGGACCACAACCCTCTACCTTATTATCAGGACCACAGCCCTCTACCTCAGCATCAGTACCACAGCCCTCTACCTCCTTATCAGGACCACAACCCTCTACCTTATTATCAGGACCACAGCCTTCTACCTCAGCATCAGTACCACAGCTCTCTACCTCATTATCAGGACCACAGCCCTCTACCTCATTATCAGGACCACAACCCTCTACCTCATTATCAGGACCACACCCTTCTACCTCAGCATCAGGATCACAGCCCTCTACCTCAGCATCAGGACCAAACCCCTCTACCTCAGTATCAGGACCACAGCCCTCTACCTCAGTATCAGGACCACAGCCCTCTACCTCAGTATCAGGACCACAGCCCTCTACCTCAGTATCAGGACCACAGCCCTCTACCTCATTATCAGGACCACGCCCCTCTACCTCATTATCAGGACCACAGCGCTCTACCTCATTATCAGGACCACACCCCTCTACCTCAGCATTAGGACCCCAGCCCTCTACCTCATTATCAGGACCACAGCCCTCTACCTCATTATCAGTACCACACCCCTCTACCTAATTATCAGGACCACACCCCTCTACCTCAGCATTAGGACCACACCCCTCTACCTCAGCATCAGGACCACAGCCCTCTACCTCAGCATCAGGACCACAGCACTCTACCTCAGCATCAGGACCACAGCCCTCTACCTCAGCATCAGGACCACAGCCCTCTACCTCAGCATCAGGACCACAGCCCTCTACCTCAGCATCAGGACCACAGCCCTCTACCTCAGCATCAGGACCACAGCCCTCTACCTCAGCATTAGGACCACAGCCCTCTACCTCAGCATCAGGACCACAGCCCTCTACCTCAGCATCAGGACCACAGCCCTCTACCTCAGCATCAGGACCACAGCCCTCTACCTCAGCATCAGGACCACAGCCCTCTACCTCAGCATCAGGACCACAGCCCTCTACCTCAGCATCAGGACCACAGCCCTCTACCTCAGCATTAGGACCACAGCCCTCTACCTCAGCATCAGGACCACAGCCCTCTACCTCAGCATCAGGACCACAGCCCTCTACCTCAGCATCAGGACCACAGCCCTCTACCTCAGCATCAGGACCACAGCCCTCTACCTCAGCATCAGGACCACAGCCCTCTACCTCAGCATCAGCAGGCCTCACGGTCTACTGCACAGCTAACACTACACTATGGCTCTGCTTCTGTCCAGGATGCATGGGAGACTGCTATAGCTCTGATGACTCAGAAACATGCACACGTGCAAACACGCACACACATACAGGGACGCATGTCAAAAAGTGATTGAATTCAAATGTATTTAACCTACTGCATTGTGCGAAGACCAGTGTGAATACATACATACACATACACACATATAATGCATTCACATACACATTACAGGGAATAGGGTAAATAACCTTATCTGAATAGCAAATTCACTTTGCAATCAACTGACCTGAATTCCATCTGGCCTAGTAGCAGTTATAGTGTGTGTAGAGTGAATGTATCTCTACTGTGTGTGTGTGTGTGTGTGTGTGTGTGTGTGTGTGTGTGTGTGTGTGTGTGTGTGTGTGTGTGTGTGTGTGTGTGTGTGTGTGTGTGTGTGTGTGTGTGTGTGTGTGTGTGTGTGTGTGTGTGTGTGTGTGTGTGTGTGTGTGTGTGGGTGTAGACGTAGTCTGTGTACGTATGCGTGTGTGTTTTGTATGAATCTCCAGAATCTGCTTAACAGGAAGAGAACACTTCCTGCTCTGAGAGGGCCTCAATAGAAAGGGACGTACCACCCTGGTCAGACACAAGTAACTAAATATTTCACTTAACAATTCTTCCAAAAGCAATGAGGGACCAAATCAGAAGTCAACACAACACAGGATCATGTTATGTAGTTATTGAAACACTGGCCTCTGTAGATTGAAAGCAGCTGAAATCAGTCTGCCTCACAGTAAGGCTAACAGAACCAGTCGATAAGCAAACACACACACACACACACACACACACACACACACACACACACACACACACACACACACACACACACACACACACACACACACACACACACACACACACACACACACACACACACACACACACACAGACACACACAGACACACACACACACACTCCCCTGCCCTTGACCATCACACAGGAGAGGCCTCCATGTGCGTACTGAACACAGATACCATCCTACACATTGGTTGTTAAAAGAAGCAGTCGTGACTTGTTTCCTTAAGGCTGAGTGCTGAGACAGTCAGTCAGAGATGGCTGGCCAGACAGTCTCAAGCTGAATGTATTTAGACTTGGAGAGATCCTACAGCCCTGCAGCTCAACCTGAAAAGCTCAATACACATTGATAGAAGTAGCCATGATGCTAACCTCATCCCCAGGCATTGGGCATTAACATACGTACATGCAAACACACAGACACACAGAGAACCCCCCCCCCCCCCACACACACACACATCCCCCACACCATCACCCCCTATTCACCCTCTATCCCCTACACCATCACCACCTTCCCACACACCATCACCCCCTATCCCCCCCACACACACCATCACCCCCTATCCCCCCCACACATACCATCACCCCCTATCCCCCCCACACATACCATCACCCCCTATCCCCCCACACACACCATCACCACCTTCCCCCACACCATCACCCTCTATCCCGCCACGCACACCATCACCCCCTATCCCGCCACGCACACCATCACCCCCTATCCCCCACACCATCACCCCCTATCCCGCCACGCACACCATCACCCCCTATCCCCCCCACACACACCATCACCCCCTATCCCCCCCCACACACCATCACCTCCTATCCCCCCCACACACACCATCACCCCCTACCCCCCCCACACACACCATCACCCGCTACCCCCCCCACACACACCATCACCCCCTATCCCCCCCACACACACCATCACCACCTATCCCCCACACCATCACCCGCTATCCCCCACACCATCACCCCCTATCCCCCCACACACACCATCACCACCTATCCCCCACACCATCACCCCCTATCCCGCCACACACACCATCACCCCCTATCCCGCCACGCACACCATCACCCCCTATCCCCCCCACACACACCATCACCCCCTATCCCGCCACGCACACCATCACCTCCTATCCCCCCCACACACACCATCACCCCCTACCCCCCCCACACACACCATCACCCGCTACCCCCCCCACACACACCATCACCTCCTATCCCCCCCACACACACCATCACCCCCTACCCCCCCCACACACACCATCACCCCCTATCCCCCCCACACACACCATCACCACCTATCCCCCACACCATCACCCCCTATCCCCCCACACACACCATCACCACCTATCCCCCCACACCATCACCCCCTATCCCCCCACACACACCATCACCCCCTATCCCCCCACACACACCATCACCACCTATCCCCCCCACACACACCATCACCACCTATCCCCCACACACACCATCACCCCCTATCCCCCCCCCCCACACCATCACCCCCTATCCCCCCACACACACCATCACCCCCTATCCCCCCACACACACCATCACCACCTATCCCCCCCCCACACCATCACCCCCTATCCCCCCACACACACCATCACCCCCTATCCCCCCACACACACCATCACCCCCTATCCCCCCACACACACCATCACCACCTATCCCCCACACCATCACCCCCTATCCCCCACACCATCACCCCCTATCCCCCCACACACACCATCACCACCTATCCCCCACACCATCACCCCCTATCCCGCCACACACACCATCACCCCCTATCCCGCCACGCACACCATCACCCCCTATCCCCCACACCATCACCCCCTATCCCGCCACGCACACCATCACCCCCTATCCCCCCCACACACACCATCACCCCCTATCCCGCCACGCACACCATCACCCCCTATCCCCCCCACACACACCATCACCCCCTATCCCGCCACACACACCATCACCCCCTATCCCCCACACCATCACCCCCTATCCCCCCCACACACACCATCACCCCCTATCCCGCCACACACACCATCACCCCCTATCCCGCCACGCACACCATCACCTCCTATCCCCCCCACACACACCATCACCCCCTACCCCCCCCCACACACACCATCACCCGCTATCCCCCCCACACACACCATCACCCCCTATTCCCCCCACACACACCATCACCACCTATCCCCCACACCATCACCCGCTATCCCCCACACCATCACCCCCTATCCCCCCACACACACCATCACCACCTATCCCCCACACCATCACCCCCTATCCCCCACACCATCACCCCCTATCCCCCCACACACACCATCACCACCTATCCCCCACACCATCACCCCCTATCCCGCCACACACACCATCACCCCCTATCCCGCCACGCACACCATCACCCCCTATCCCCCACACCATCACCCCCTATCCCGCCATGCACACCATCACCCCCTATCCCCCCCACACACACCATCACCCCCTATCCCGCCACGCACACCATCACCCCCTATCCCCCCCACACACACCATCACCCCCTATCCCGCCACGCACACCATCACCCCCTATCCCCCACACCATCACCCCCTATCCCGCCACGCACACCATCACCCCCTATCCCCCCCACACACACCATCACCCCCTATCCCGCCACGCACACCATCACCCCCTATCCCCCACACCATCACCCCCTATCCCCCACACCATCACCCCCTATCCCGCCACGCACACCATCACCCCCTATCCCCCCCACACACACCATCACCCGCTATCCCCCCCCCCCCCCCCACACACACACACACCATCACCCGCTATCCCCCACACCATCACCCCCTATCCCCCACACCATCACCCCCTATCCCCCCACACACACCATCACCCGCTATCCCCCCCCCCCCCCCCCCCCCCACACACACACCATCACCCGCTATCCCCCACACCATCACCCCCTATCCCCCCCACAATTGTCATTATTACAAATAAATCAATAAAAATCGTCCGATTAATCGGTATCGGCTTTTTTTGGTCCTCCAATAATCGGTATCAGCGTTGAAAAATCATAATTGGTCGACCTCGAGTTTGGACTGATGGGACAGAGAGAAAGAGAGAGAGAAAAGAAACAGAGAAAAAGAGAGAGAGAAATAAAGAGACAGAGAGAGGCTGTTCAAGGCTGGATCAATCCCCCCTCCTCCCTCTCTGTGAGGTCAGACCATACAGTCCCCATGCAGAGTCCCGATCAATAGGAGCTCATATTCAGGCTTACCTTGAGACTTCAGTGGCATTCAATCTGCTGCCTCTGGCCTGGGCTGCAACACTGTCGGTCCTCACTGACACTCACACACACAGCCAGGCCATGGATCATGCTGCTGCTTTAGAGGCCTGCATGGGAGACAGAGACACATTGGTTGTGGTGAGGGGGACATCATTATCTTACTGCCACACTCACTCAGTCACTCACTCACT
The DNA here is from genome assembly GCF_029448725.1 of Salvelinus fontinalis. Taxonomy (NCBI): domain Eukaryota; kingdom Metazoa; phylum Chordata; class Actinopteri; order Salmoniformes; family Salmonidae; genus Salvelinus; species Salvelinus fontinalis. The sequence continues at coordinate 32,407 of NW_026601470.1, forward strand.
CAGTCACTCACTCACTCACTCACACACCCACACACTCACACACCCACACACACGTACCCACACACGTACTCACACACACGTACCCCCACACATACACACACACACACACACACACACACACACACACACACACACACACACACACACACACACGAACCCACACACGTACTCACACACGTACCCCCACACCCACGTACCCACACACACACACGTACCCCCCCCCCCCTCAACACACACGCACAGCACAGCGGTAGGAAGCACAGCACAGCGGTAGCACTCTGATTAGCAGGTAAACCCTGACTGCCACTTCACTCTCTCCATCAGCAGACAGACTGCAGTTCTGTGAATGAACTGGGACTCATAAGATATTAATGTGCTGAACTTGTCTCACAAACGCATGGATGAATGACAAACCCCCCTGATCCCTCAGTAACCCCGTTCACCACAGAGAGAAGGAGATAGTGTGAGCAGAGAGAACAGAGACTGAGGTGTTCATGTAAGGAGAGATCGAATGGTGACTGAACTCTGTGTCCAGCTAGTTACCAGTGTAGCTACATTGTCAATGCTTTTACGACAAAAACACATACAGATGTATGTGTAATGACAGGATTATAGCACAATTGATGTCAATGAGATACAGCAGACATGAGCCCACACTGTCCCTCAATTCCTCTGTCTCCCTATTCATTATTGAAACCAACATCAGTATCTGTCTCCCTATTCATTACCGAAACCAACATCAGTATGAAAAATCCTATAGAAAGAGATATTTGCACCTCAAATTGTCCGTGTCTGGGTCAGTTTCAGAAAGAACAGAAGGGCCTATACCTAGCTGATTCATCATCGTATCTCACCTAGCCAATAATTGTGAATAATATTACTAAATGGAGACCTGTGATCACTGCTTCACAGCTCAAAGCCTATAGACAACGACCCCTAAGTTATGTCTGCTTGCTGCAAATGATATGTCTGTTAAGAACCAGGAAACCATGACATAAACACTGTAGCATAAACAAAGACATGCGGATACATACGTAGATACACAGGCTAGGCTACTGTATGTGCAACTTTACAGCCTAGGCTACAATATCCTACCGCTCCCATTTCAGATGGTTTTAATGTATCAGCACCGTTACATTGTAACCATGTAGGTTAACCTCTGTAGCGGACATAATAAACAGGTCGGAGTCACATCGCCACTTTGCCTTTGTCTGTCCACATCTGTAAAAGGCTTCTCTCTGCTCTCTTCCGTGTCGAATATAGTAGACCCACCCAACTGAATGGACTGGAGGATACAGCCATTGACAAAAAAAAATGCTCTCCGAGAGAGAAAGCAAAGGCATATTAGAATCTAGGCTAATATTATAGGCGATATCAATCTTACCGTATCGACGGTTCATTTCATCCACATCGGGTGTGTTTGATGCTGATGCACACTGTAACTAATCCTGGATTTCCCACAATCAATCTGCGTATAGTACAGCTGCCTACATACGTGATGATGAGCGCTGAATGTGAATCCCAGTGACAGCCCAATACAGTGAGAAACAGCGAGAAAAAGTATTCTCCGTTTTCCAAGGGCAGAATAATCAAATCGGATCCGATGGCAGAACGCCTAACGGGCATCTGATCTCTAGCCTATATGCTCTGGGATTGATTAACATGTTAGAGACTAGGTATTTGTTTAGGTGATCATATGACACACCCACATTGTATAACGCTGTCTTTATAGGATCCTGCAGCACCATATGGTCTACCTTACAATACTGAAGTCATACATCAAATAATATTCATATTTAATGATATTGCAGCAGAATAGTCAGAAGTGCATCACTATGAAGTGATTGGGGTGAATATCCTGAGTTGTAATCACAGGCATCAGTTATGATTAAAACACTTTTGCAATCTCCCTTCTATAGGAATGCAAGGGTTTCACTTTCACCAATCTAGAAAGGAGGTAGGGAATGAGGGAGGGATCCATTCTCAAAGTATTTAAATAGGGCCTAGAGCTCACACTGTTATTCTGTGGTTCAGAAGTCATGGGACTGAATAGAACTGAATGGGACAGTCATGGGACTGAATAGAACTGAATGGGACCGTCATGGGACTGGATGGAACTGAATGGGACAGTCATGGGACTGAATGGAACTGAATGGGACAGTCATGGGACTGAATGGAACTGAATGGGACAGTCATGGGACTGAATGGGACCGCCATGGGACTGAATGGAACTGAATGGGACAGTCATGTGACTGAATGGGACTGTCATGGGACTGAATGGGACAGTCATGTGACTGAATGGGACTGTCATGGGACTGAATGGGACCGCCATGGGACTGAATGGGACTGAATGGGACAGTCATGGGACAGTCATGGGACTGAATGGGAGAGTCATGGAACTGAATGGGACAGTCATGGGACAGTCATGGGACTGAATGGGACAGTCATGGGACCGTCATGGGACCGTCATGGGACTGAATGGGACAGTCATGGGACTGAATGGGACCGTCATGGGACTGAATGGGACCGTCATGGGACTGAATGGGACAGTCATGGGACTGAATGGGACCGTCATGGGACTGAATGGGACAGTC
>NW_026601470.1:37439-47439 GCF_029448725.1 Salvelinus fontinalis
AAGCGAGGGAGTGTGTGTGTGTGTGTGTGTGTGTGTGTGTGTGTGTGTGTGTGTGTGTGTGTGTGTGTGTGTGTGTGTGTGTGTGTGTGTGTGTGTGTGTGTGTGTGTGTGTGTGTGTGTGTGTGTGGTATTTAAGTCATGGCAATGCAGGCACAAGAGATGGAGAGAGCGAGGGGGCGATAAAACGATGGATCAAAAATAAGGAAATAGAGAGCCCCAGGGGCCTGTAGTGGAAGCAGAGGACCTTCAGAGACTAGTCTTTGAAGAGGAATTCAAACAGGGAGAAATGCTTTTGAAGTGAGAGTACAGGCCACAGAACAGGGCCGAGGCAAGGGAGGGTGAGAAGGAGGGAGCTGTGGATCGAAGGATGACATCCTGGTGATCAAAGGTTAAACGACAGACTAAAAGATGAGAGGTAAAAGGGCAGAAAGACTTGCCTGGCTACCCAGACTCCTTGCTCCGACCAAACGCTACGCCACGCCCACGGATGTTAGTTTCTTCTCCGCAATGAGTCTGGATCTGAGTACCTCCCTGACCCTTCACCGAATGTAAACACATTCGGGGCCGTCTGATGATTGGTCCAGAAACCGATGGGTTGGGCCAGAACACACGTGGGTAAAGTGGCGAGGCGAAAATTCGTCATTGGTTTTGATACTCTGATTGGTTAGAGACGATCCAGTCGCTGATGACTTTGTTTTGTACGACGCCCCTCGTGCCCCTGGTCACCACAAACGACTTCAATGACGGCAGTCTCACACTAAAGTATGCAGCGAACGACAGAGCAACGGAACAATGCAGTGTTAGTCGTCAGGCTAAGAGAAAGATCAGATTGAACCATTGAAGCAGATTTCTGGATTCAACAGCTATAGGAGGACAGCCAAACAAATTCATCCAGAAACCAGGAGAGGAAGAGGATCCCACACAAATCAACACAGAGCCGTAGTGCTGTGCATCTGACAACGCACACAGATCTACTGTTGCTTATTATCACTACAGTGTCACTGTGGAAAACGATTGACAAAACTGAAAACATCTTAAAACAGAGGAAGTTTCATGCAGGCTACAGGGATCTTTAGCAGCTTTAACGCTAAAATGCGCTGACCAATGGAATAGGAGCGATCGTATATATATTTTTGCAATATAAGCAAGGCACGTAACCGTAATTGCTCCTGTAAGTCACTCTGGATAAGAGCATCTGCTAAACGACTCAAATGTTCATGTAAAATGGTTGAAAACTGTTGTGAGAAAACACTCCAAGGTTGAGATCGTAAACGCAGTCCTAACCTCTTGGTTGTGACAGCTAGGCTATAAAGAGGGGCTCAGAGCTGCAAACCTGGTGGAGACAACACACTCATCCAATTAATCAAAGCAAGGCCACTTTAATCAGCTAAAACCTGATTTACCTTCTGCATCTCACCCACAGACAGACAGACAGACAGACAGACAGACAGACAGACAGACAGACAGACAGACAGACAGACAGACAGACAGACAGACAGACAGACAGATGCAGGGGAGAGAGAGGGAACAGAGATGGGGGAGAGGGATGGAAGGAGAAACAGCGGTGAGATGGGGCGGTTAAATAATTGCCTACTTACATACATTGTCAAAGAAAAGTTACCATGCTTCTGAAAATAGTTTATGGTAGTGTTTTCTAGTGAGCAACATGGAGCCTGTAGCCAGTTAGATTGTACTGAGACAGTTTGAAGGGTAGACTCCATTAAATTAGGGGAAAGGGGATACCTATTCAACTGATGTGTTCAACCAAAATGTGTCTTCCACATTTAACCCTCAAAAAGCGGCGAGAGAAAGAGAAAGGCGGAGAGACGGATGAGAAGGTAAAATACAACATCTGAAATGAGGGCATCTATAACTGTCACTAAATATGAAAATATATCTACATTTACGACAAGTACTGGTTTTAGGATTCACTTAGAGTGTCACTTTCAGGGATTTGTTTAGCCATAATAAAACTTAACTGAAATCTAGGGTCAAACAAAGACTGTTGGGATTCAATTCTACTGAGTGGATGTTATACTATTCCCCTCCCCTTTCCTCAGCTCTGGTGCATTAGACACTACACAACACAGACTGTCTGCAAAGCTGCATGACTAGAATGAGAGATTACCATTACAGTTACATTATTAAACTTATGTATATTTGAAAGGTAATCTGCATGGGAGACTCTCCCTCCCTCACTCCCTCTCTCCCTCTCTCTCCCTGCCTGCCTGCCTGCCTCTCTTTCTCAAACAAAAGCGTCAGTACTGATAGCCCCAGCCCAGTCAGCTCCTCCAGTACTGAGCCTTTGTTCGGTAATTTATTCGCTCCACTGCAGACACACTTTATAAGGAAAATATCAATTCTAATATCTACCAATCAGCTAGACAGAATGAAGACTCTTAAGTAATCTCACCAAATGGATATTGCTTCAAATTTTAATGACGAGAGTTTATACTTTCACCTAGAGAGAAGGCATGGCAAGAGAGAGGGGTGGATAGAGGGATATCAAGAGTGTAGGGATAAGGGAAATGGAGAGAGTGAGAAATTGGCGAAGAGATGTATAAATAGGGAGATAAATAGATATAGAGAGATCTCTCAGAGGGTCCTATTAAATCAAAAAAGTCCATCCTATGCCTCCTGAGTCTGTCACTGCCCCCACATCTGTGGACCCCAACCACGTCTGTCTCCCCTAGCCTCCAGTCCCCATCCGCCCAGGTTGAGGTGAGCTGACTGAGCGAGGGGAAATTACACAACCAGCTATGAGAGAAGCCACACAGGGTTATGGTTGGGGATTAAAACGTGTCCAGTGCAGCAGGTAGAGTATGGACAGCACCTGTTTCTGAATAGGCAGGCTGAAGCAGGTTTATCAGCAATGCAGTTAGGCCTAGCAAACTAACAGATCAGAGACATATGTCCTGAGGACCACAGCCTTCTACCTCAGCATCAGGACCACAGCCCTCTACCTCAGCATCAGGACCACAGCCCTCTACCTCAGCATCAGGACCATAGCCCTCTACCTCAGCATCAGGACCAAACCCCTCTACCTCAGCATCAGGACCACAGCCCTCTACCTCAGTATCAGGACCACAGCCTTCTACCTCAGCATCAGGACCACAGCCCTCTACCTCAGCATCAGGACCACAGCCCTCTACCTCAGCATCAGGACCACAGCCCTCTACCTCAGCATCAGGACCACAACCCTCTACCTCATTATCAGGACCACAGCCCTCTACCTCAGCATCAGTACCACAGCCCTCTACCTCAGCATCAGGACCAAACCCCTCTACCTCAGCATCAGTACCAAACCCCTCTACCTCAGCATCAGGACCACAGCCCTCTACCTCATTATCAGGACCACAGCCCTCTACCTCAGCATCAGTACCACAGCCCTCTACCTCCTTATCAGGACCACAACCCTCTACCTTATTATCAGGACCACAGCCTTCTACCTCAGCATCAGTACCACAGCCCTCTACCTCATTATCAGGACCACAGCCCTCTACCTCATTATCAGGACCACAACCCTCTACCTCATTATCAGGACCACACCCTTCTACCTCAGCATCAGGATCACAGCCCTCTACCTCAGCATCAGGACCAAACCCCTCTACCTCAATATCAGGACCACAGCCCTCTACCTCAGTATCAGGACCACAGCCCTCTACCTCAGTATCAGGACCACAGCCCTCTACCTCATTATCAGGACCACGCCCCTCTACCTCATTATCAGGACCACAGCCCTCTACCTCATTATCAGGACCACACCCCTCTACCTCAGCATTAGGACCACAGCCCTCTACCTCAGCATCAGGACCACAGCCCTCTACCTAATTATCAGGACCACACCCCTCTACCTCAGCATTAGGACCACACCCCTCTACCTCAGCATCAGGACCACAGCCCTCTACCTCAGCATCAGGACCACAGCCCTCTACCTCAGCATCAGGACCACAGCCCTCTACCTCAGCATCAGGACCACAGCCCTCTACCTCAGCATCAGGACCACAGCCCTCTACCTCAGCATCAGGACCACAGCCCTCTACCTCAGCATCAGGACCACAGCCCTCTACCTCAGCATCAGGACCACAGCCCTCTACCTCCGCATCAGGACCACAGCCCTCTACCTCCGCATCAGGACCACAGCCCTCTACCTCAGCATCAGCAGGCCTCACGGTCTACTGCACAGCTAACACTACACTATGGCTCTGCTTCTGTCCAGGATGCATGGGAGACTGCAATAGCTCTGATGACTCAGAAACATGCACACGTGCAAACACGCACACACATACAGGGACGCATGTCAAAAAGTGATTGAATTCAAATGTATTTAACCTACTGCATTGTGCGAAGACCAGTGTGAATACATACATACACATACACACATATAATGCATTCACATACACATTACAGGGAATAGGGTAAATAACCTTATCTGAATAGCAAATTCACTTTGCAATCAACTGACCTGAATTCCATCTGGCCTAGTAGCAGTTATAGTGTGTGTAGAGTGAATGTATCTCTACTGTGTGTGTGTGTGTGTGTGTGTGTGTGTGTGTGTGTGTGTGTGTGTGTGTGTGTGTGTGTGTGTGTGTGTGTGTGTGTGTGTGTGTGTGTGTGTGTGTGTGTGTGTGTGTATGTGTGTGTGTGTGTGTGTGTGTGTGTGTGTGTGTGTGTGTGTGTGTGTGTGTGTGTGTGTGTGTGTGTGTGTGTGTGTGTGTGTGTGGGTGTAGACGTAGTCTGTGTACGTATGCGTGTGTGTTTTGTATGAATCTCCAGAATCTGCTTAACAGGAAGAGAACACTTCCTGCTCTGAGAGGGCCTCAACAGAAAGGGACGTACCACCCTGGTCAGACACAAGTAACTAAATATTTAACTTAACAATTCTTCCAAAAGCAATGAGGGACCAAATCAGAAGTCAACACAACACAGGATCATGTTATGTAGTTATTGAAACACTGGCCTCTGTAGATTGAAAGCAGCTGAAATCAGTCTGCCTCACAGTAAGGCTAACAGAACCAGTCGATAAGCAAACACACACACACACACACACACACACACACACACACACACACACACACACACACACACACACACACACACACACACACACACACACACACACACACACACACACACACACACACACACACACACACACACACACACACACAGACACGCACACACACACTCCCCTGCCCTTGACCATCACACAGGAGAGGCCTCCATGTGCGTACTGAACACAGATACCATCCTACACATTGGTTGTTAAAAGAAGCAGTCGTGACTTGTTTCCTTAAGGCTGAGTGCTGAGACAGTCAGTCAGAGATGGCTGGCCAGACAGTCTCAAGCTGAATGTATTTAGACTTGGAGAGATCCTACAGCCCTGCAGCTCAACCTGAAAAGCTCAATACACATAGTTGATAGAAGGAGCCATGATGCTAACCTCATCCCCAGGCATTGGGCATTAACATACGTACATGCAAACACACAGACACACAGAGAACCCCCCCCCACACACACACACACACACATCCCCCACACCATCACCCCCTATTCACCCTCTATCCCCTACACCATCACCACCTTCCCACACACCATCACCCCCTATCCCCCCCACACACACCATCACCCCCTATCCCCCCCACACATACCATCACCCCCTATCCCCCCCACACATACCATCACCCCCTATCCCCCCACACACACCATCACCACCTTCCCCCACACCATCACCCCCTATCCCCCCCACACACACCATCACCACCTATCCCCCACACCATCACCCTCTATCCCGCCACGCACACCATCACCCCCTATCCCGCCACGCACACCATCACCCCCTATCCCCCCCACACACACCATCACCCCCTATCCCCCCCCACACACCATCACCTCCTATCCCCCCCACACACACCATCACCCCCTACCCCCCCCACACACACCATCACCCGCTACCCCCCCCACACACACCATCACCCCCTATCCCCCCCACACACACCATCACCACCTATCCCCCACACCATCACCCCCTATCCCCCCCACTCACACCATCACCCGCTATCCCCCACACCATCACCCCCTATCCCCCCACACACACCATCACCACCTATCCCCCACACCATCACCCCCTATCCCCCCCCACACACCATCACCTCCTATCCCCCCCACACACACCATCACCTCCTATCCCCCACACCATCACCCCCTATCCCCCCCACACACACCATCACCACCTATCCCCCACACCATCACCCTCTATCCCGCCACGCACACCATCACCCCCTATCCCGCCACACACACCATCACCCCCTATCCCCCCCCACACACCATCACCTCCTATCCCCCCCACACACACCATCACCCCCTACCCCCCCCCACACACACCATCACCCGCTACCCCCCCCCACACACACCATCACCCCCTATCCCCCCCACACACACCATCACCACCTATCCCCCACACCATCACCCCCTATCCCCCCCACTCACACCATCACCCGCTATCCCCCACACCATCACCCCCTATCCCCCCACACACACCATCACCACCTATCCCCCACACCATCACCCCCTATCCCGCCACACACACCATCACCTCCTATCCCGCCACGCACACCATCACCCCCTATCCCCCCCACACACACCATCACCCCCTATCCCGCCACGCACACCATCACCCCCTATCCCCCCCACACACACCATCACCCCCTATCCCGCCACGCACACCATCACCCCCTATCCCCCACACCATCACCCCCTATCCCGCCACGCACACCATCACCCCCTATCCCCCCCACACACACCATCACCCCCTATCCCGCCACGCACACCATCACCCCCTATCCCCCACACCATCACCCCCTATCCCGCCACGCACACCATCACCCCCTATCCCCCCCACACACACCATCACCCGCTATCCCCCCCCCCACACACACACACACACACCATCACCCGCTATCCCCCACACCATCACCCCCTATCCCCCACACCATCACCCCCTATCCCCCCACACACACCATCACCCGCTATCCCCCACACCATCACCCCCTATCCCCCCCACAATTGTCATTATTACAAATAAATCAATAAAAATCGTCCGATTAATCGGTATCGGCTTTTTTTGGTCCTCCAATAATCAGTATCAGCGTTGAAAAATCATAATTGGTCGACCTCGAGTTTGGACTGATGGGACAGAGAGAAAGAGAGAGAGAAAAGAAACAGAGAAAAAGAGAGAGAGAAATAAAGAGACAGAGAGAGGCTGTTCAAGGCTGGATCAATCCCCCCTCCTCCCTCTCTGTGAGGTCAGACCATACAGTCCCCATGCAGGGTCCCGATCAATAGGAGCTCATATTCAGGCTTACCTTGAGACTTCAGTGGCATTCAATCTGCTGCCTCTGGCCTGGGCTGCAACACTGTCGGTCCTCACTGACACTCACACACACAGCCAGGCCATGGATCATGCTGCTGCTTTAGAGGCCTGCATGGGAGACAGAGACACATTGGTTGTGGTGAGGGGGACATCATTATCTTACTGCCACACTCACTCACTCACTCACTCACTCACTCAGTCACTCACTCACTCACTCACTCACACACCCACACACTCACACACCCACACACACGTACCCACACACGTACTCACACACACGTACTCACACACATACACACACACACACACACACACACACACACACACGTACCCACACACGTACTCACACACGTACCCCCACACACGTACCCACACACACACGTACCCCCCCCCCCCCCCCCCCTCAACACACACGCACAGCACAGCGGTAGGTAGCACAGCACAGCGGTAGCACTCTGATTAGCAGGTAAACCCTGACTGCCACTTCACTCTCTCCATCAGCAGACAGACTGCAGTTATGTGAATGAACTGGGACTCATAAGATATTAATGTGCTGAACTTGTCTCACAAACGCATGGATGAATGGCAAACCCCCCTGATCCCTCAGTAACCCCGTTCACCACAGAGAGAAGGAGAGAGTGTGAGCAGAGAGAACAGAGACTGAGGTGTTCATGTAAGGAGAGATCGAATGGTGACTGAACTCTGTGTCCAGCTAGTTACCAGTGTAGCTACATTGTCAATGCTTTTACGACAAAAACACATACAGATGTATGTGTAATGACAGGATTATAGCACAATTGATGTCAATGAGATACAGCAGACATGAGCCCACACTGTCCCTCAATTCCTCTGTCTCCCTATTCATTATTGAAACCAACATCAGTATCTGTCTCCCTATTCATTACCGAAACCAACATCAGTATGAAAAATCCTATAGAAAGAGATATTTGCACCTCAAATTGTCCGTGTCTGGGTCAGTTTCAGAAAGAACAGAAGGGCCTATACCTAGCTGATTCATCATCGTATCTCACCTAGCCAATAATTGTGAATAATATTACTAAATGGAGACCTGTGATCACTGCTTCACAGCTCAAAGCCTATAGACAACGACCCCTAGGTTATGTCTGCTTGCTGCAAATGATATGTCTGTTAAGAACCAGGAAACCATGACATAAACACTGTAGCATAAACAAAGACATGCGGATACATACGTAGATACACAGGCTAGGCTACTGTATGTGCAACGTTACAGCCTAGGCTACAATATCCTACCGCTCCCATTTCAGATGGTTTTAATGTATCAGCACCGTTACATTGTAACCATGTAGGTTAACCTCTGTAGCGGACATAATAAACAGGTCGGAGTCACATCGCCACTTTGCCTTTGTCTGTCCACATCTGTAAAAGGCTTCTCTCTGCTCTCTTCCGTGTCGAATATAGTAGACCCACCCAACTGAATGGACTGGAGGATACAGCCATTGACAAAAAAAAAATGCTCTCCGAGAGAGAAAGCAAAGGCATATTAGAATCTAGGCTAATATTATAGGCGATATCAATCTTACCGTATCGACGGTTCATTTCATCCACATCGGGTGTGTTTGATGCTGATGCACACTGTAACTAATCCTGGATTTCCCACAATCAATCTGCGTATAGTACAGCTGCCTACATACGTGATGATGAGCGCTGAATGTGAATCCCAGTGACAGCCCAATACAGTGAGAAACAGCGAGAAAAAGTATTCTCCGTTTTCCAAGGGCAGAATAATCAAATCGGATCCGATGGCAGAACGCCTAACGGGCATCTGATCTCTAGCCTATATGCTCTGGGATTGATTAACATGTTAGAGACTAGGTATTTGTTTAGGTGATCATATGACACACCCACATTGTATAACGCTGTCTTTATAGGATCCTGCAGCACCATATGGTCTACCTTACAATACTGAAGTCATACATCAAATAATATTCATATTTAATGATATTGCAGCAGAATAGTCAGAAGTGCATCACTATGAAGTGATTGGGGTGAATATCCTGAGTTGTAATCACAGGCATCAGTTATGATTAAAACACTTTTGCAATCTCCCTTCTATAGGAATGCAAGGGTTTCACTTTCACCAATCTAGAAAGGAGGTAGGGAATGAGGGAGGGATCCATTCTCAAAGTATTTAAATAGGGCCTAGAGCTCACACTGTTATTCTGTGGTTCAGAAGTCATGGGACTGAATAGAACTGAATGGGACCGTCATGGGACTGGATGGAACTGAATGGGACAGTCATGGGACTGAATGGAACTGAATGGGACAGTCATGGGACTGAATGGAACTGAATGGGACAGTCATGTGACTGAATGGGACTGTCATGGGACTGAATGGGACAGTCATGTGACTGAATGGGACTGTCATGGGACTGAATGGGACCGCCATGGGACTGAATGGGACTGAATGGGACAGTCATGGGACAGTCATGGGACTGAATGGGAGAGTCATGGAACTGAATGGGACAGTCATGGGACAGTCATGGGACTGAATGGGACAGTCATGGGACCGTCATGGGACCGTCATGGGACTGAATGGGACAGTCATGGGACTGAATGGGACCGTCATGGGACTAAATGGGACCGTCAT
>NW_026601471.1:0-49394 GCF_029448725.1 Salvelinus fontinalis
TGAATGTCTCATCCTATGTTCAAGAAGGGCCTTTTTCCCTTTAGATTACACCTGCTCACTTTCGGTTGCTTGAAAAGGAAATAATTTCCAAAATATCTTTATTTTTTAAACAAGCCTTAGAAAGTTGGTTGCAATTTCAGTTTAATCCACCTGAAAGGACGGAACAAATAGTACAACAAATCTTGTGGTTAAATTCAAATATAGTAATTGATAAAAAAACTGTATTTATCGAAGAAATGTTTAAAAAAGGTATAATTTTTGTGAATGATATCATAAATAGGACTGGTGGAGTAATGTCACACATGCAGCTAACACAGACATATGGAAATGTCTGCTCTACCCAAAATTACAACCAATTAATTGCGGCATTACCACAAAAATGGAAGAGGCAGGTGGAAGGGGATAAAAGTAAGGAACTTGTATGTCGGCCTTATATTAAAGAACATAAATGGTTAAAGAAAAGTGTGATAAATAAAAACATATACCAATTTCATTTAAGGACCAAAAAACTTACAGCTGTGCCATATAAATTGCAAAATAGTTGGGAAGAGATTTTCGATGTACCCATTCCATGGCACATGGTTTATGAATTGATACGCAAAACAACGCCGGATTCAAAACTTCGAATTTTTCAATTTAAATTATTGTACAAAATTCTTGCAACTAATAGAATGTTATATATATGGGGGATACAATCTTCCCAGCTCTGTAGATTCTGCTGTGAGGAGGCAGAGTCATTAGACCATTTATTTTGGTATTGTCCGCATGTAGCTCGTTTTTGGTCACAGGTCCAGGAATGGTTGAAGAATTGCAACATTTGCGTAGAACTAACGCTACAGATAGCAATAATGGGGGATTTGAAAAGCCATAGTCAATCAATCAATAATATAACAATTATTTCGGCAATAATGTTTATTTTTAATTTACAATCCGTGGAAGCTATGAGAATAGGAACATTCAAATCTTTTGTGAAGCATCACAGCACAGTTGAGAAATATATGGCAAATAAAAATCCGAAATGGATGATGATGGAAGATAGATGGGAAAGGTTGAGTGGAGCTGAAGGGTGGGACTAATAACAAGATAAACAATGTAGGGCATACGGGATCTGTGAAATGTGTATAGGTGCGGAGCTATTGTGAAATAGCACAGTTACAAGTGGAAATCAAACTGGATGGACAACAGAAATAGAGGAAGGACTAAGAACAAACAAGAGAGAACTATTATAAAGTAGACTGTGTCTGTAAAATGTGTATAAGATGTATAACTTGAAGGTAAAAACAGAAATGTTTATCAGTTTACTCCAATTGGGGGATCGGTGGTAGGGTTTGCGGGGAATAATATTAAAGGTATACTCTTTAAAAAAAGTATGTATGTCCATGTAGGTATGTGTATGTATATATGTGTATATGTATGCATACGTGAATGGATATATATATTTACCCCCAAAAATATGGGGGATTGGAAATGATGCAGACAATTACACTGGAAGCAACATTCTTTCCGCAATATTAAGCTGATCCACCCCCCGAAAAAAAAAAAAGAAAGAAAAAAGAAAAAAAAAGTTCACTTAAAGGTTCAATCTGGGATTGGTACGTCCATTTTATGACTTTTGAATTAATGATATAAAGCCATTTATTCAGCCATTGATTCTAAAAAGAATATCACTTTTAATGCCTCATGACTAGAGCCCTTTGTTTTGGTTAATCATGTCAAACAACTTAAATTTTAACTTTCATTTAAAGTTTTTTTTATCAAACTGACCCCTTTTTTTAATGTCAGATGGTCATGCCAGAAGACCAGGCGAGCTGTAGGGGGAGACTTACAGACAGTGTGTTCTACTGAGGTCAGTATGACATCACAATAAACTACCACATATTACAGTCATTGTGTTCTACTAAGGTCAGTATGACATCACAAAAAAATACCACATATTACAGTCATTGTGTTCTACTAAGGTCAGTATGACATCACAATAAACTACCACATATTACAGTCATTGTGTTCTACTTAGGTCAGTATGACATCACAATAAACTAACACATATTACAGTCATTGTGTTCTACTAACGTCAGTATGACATCACAATAAACTACCACATATTACAGTCATTGTGTTCTACTAAGGTCACTATGACATCACAATAAACTACCACATTTTACAGTCATTGTGTTCTACTAACGTCAGTATGACATCACAATAAACTACCACATATTATAGTCATTGTGTTCTACTAAGGTCACTATGACATCACAATAAACTACCACATTTTACAGTCATTGTGTTCTACGAAGGTCAGTATGACATCACAATAAACTACCACATATTACAGTCATTGTGTTCTACTAAGGTCAGTATGACATCACAATAATCTACCACATATTACAGTCATTGTGTTCTACTAAGGTCAGTATGACATCACAATAAACTACCACATATTACAGTCATTGTGTTCTACTAATGTCAGTAAGACATCACAATAAACTACCACATATTACAGTCATTGTGTTCTACTAAGGTCAGTATGACATCACAATAAACTACCACATTTTACAGTCATTGTGTTCTACTAAGGTCAGTATGACATCACAATAAACTACAACATATTACAGTCATTGTGTTCTACTAAGGTCAGTATGACATCACAATAAACTACCACATATTACAGTCATTGTGTTCTACTAAGGTCAGTATGACATCACAATAAGCTACCACATATTACAGTCATTGTGTTCTACTAAGGTCAGTATGACATCACAATAAACTACAACATATTACAGTCATTGTGTTCTACTAAGGTCAGTATGACATCACAATAAACTACCACATATTACAGTCATTGTGTTCTACTAAGGTCAGTATGACATCACAATAAACTACCACATATTACAGTATTGTGTTCTACTAAGGTCAGTATGACATCACAATAAACTACCACATATTACAGTATTGTGTTCTACTAAGGTCAGTATGACATCACAATAAACTACCACATTTTACAGTCATTGTGTTCTACTAAGGTCACTATGACATCACAATAAACTACCACATATTACAGTCATTGTGTTCTACTAAGGTCAGTATGACATCACAATAAACTACCACATATTACAGTCATTGTGTTCTACTAATGTCAGTAAGACATCACAATAAGCTACCACATTTTACAGTCATTGTGTTCTACTAAAGTCAGTATGACATCACAATAAACTACCACATATTACAGTCATTGTGTTCTACTAAGATCAGTATGACATCACAATAAACTACCACATATTACAGTCATTGTGTTCTACTAGGGTCAGTATGACATCACAATAAACTACCACATATTACAGTCATTGTGTTCTACTAAGGTCAGTATGACATCACAATAAACTACCACATATTACAGTCATTGTGTTCTACTAAGGTCAGTATGACATCACAATAAACTACCACATATTACAGTCATTGTGTTCTACTAAGGTCACTAAGACATCACAATAAACTTGTTAGTTGTATTGTATTCAATAAAAATTAATTGAAAAGAGAAACAATCAAAGAG
This sequence comes from Salvelinus fontinalis, assembly GCF_029448725.1. Taxonomy (NCBI): domain Eukaryota; kingdom Metazoa; phylum Chordata; class Actinopteri; order Salmoniformes; family Salmonidae; genus Salvelinus; species Salvelinus fontinalis. The sequence continues at coordinate 3,548 of NW_026601471.1, forward strand.
TCAGATGAAATTCAGATGACTCACGTGCCCAAAGTAAATTGCCTGTTACACAGTCCCAGAAGCTAGGATGTACATATATTTGGTAGCTTTGGATAGAAAACACGCCGAAGCTTCTAAAACTATTGAAATAATGTCTGTGAGTATAACAGAACTGATTTGGCAGGTGTAAATCCGAGGACAATCCTTCCTGAAATTCGTTTCTTTGAGCTCCCAGACCATTCCTATGTTGGCCTATTGAATTTCCAACCAAAAAGGACCCAGATTGCAGTACCTATGGCTTCCCCTGGATGTCAACAGTCTTTACAAAAGTTTTCAAGCTTGTAATTTGAAAAATGAACTTTTAGTTTTAGACTTTTCAAGGTGTCCCTCATTAACAAAGTGGTCTTGTTTCGCGCATGAATGAGGTGCATGCTCTTCGCTATTTATCTTCCCTATTGAACATACTATTCTCCGTCTTAAATATTATCATTTATTTAGATATTAGAGAACCTGAGGATTAATTAGAAATATCGTTTGACTTGTTTGGACAAACTTTATCAGTACATTTTTGGATTTGTTTGTATGCATGTTGAACGAGTGCCTTACTGATTACTGAAATCCATGGCGCCAACTAAACTGACTTTTTTGGAGATAAAGAAGGATTTTATCAAACAAAACGACAATTCATCGTGTAGCTGGGACACTTGGGATTGCAAACAGAGGCAGATTTTCAAAGGTAAGTGATCTATTTTATCGCTGTTTGTGATTTTGTGACGCCTGTGCTGGTTGAAAAGTATTTTGATGTGGGGCGCTGTCCTCAGATAATCGCATGGTATCTGACAACGCGGTTGGATTAACAAGAAGTTACGCTTTTAAATGATGTAAGACATTTTCGTGAACGTTTAATATTACGATTTTTGTATTTTGAATTTTGCACTCTGCAATTTCACTGGATGTTGTCTTAGGTGTCCCACTAGCGGTTCATGCGCCCTAAGAGGTTTTCATTTAACTTATGATTAACAATATAATTTCTCAAGTGTTACAACATCCAGGAGATGGAAAAACTGTCAGAAGTTAAAAATGTATATTATAACAAATTTAGCTTAATTTAATTGAACAATGAACAACTGTAGATTGTACTTTTTAAGTTCTTGCTTCTATTTCTCAGGTGTCACAGCTGGAGAGAGGAAAACAGTCAGGAAAAACAGTCAGAAACTAATATTACAATTAATTTAAAGTATTTTTAACATAACATTTAACAGTTGTATATTATTTAGTAAAAATGTTTTTATTTCTCAAGTTTCATACAGGCTAGGAGATGGGAACATAGTCAGAAATAATATTATAATTAATTTAACTTAACATTTAACAATTGTAGATTGATTGTTTCTATTTCTTTGCAAAAATGTGTTTTACTTTTAATTTCCCACACAGAAAAAGTGTTGGGGTGTCCGCTTTGTTTGGTTTGAAACCCAGATTGCCTCTTTAATTCCCACAACTACTATTCCGCCCCTATTCTATTCTCATTGGTTCCTGCTTTGTAACAGATTGGATTGGTTCACCTTGGTAATGAGGAAAATAATATATAAATCTTGCTAGAGACATGCCACTGGGCACAAAATGGTAGAATCAATGTTGTTTCCACGTAACTTCAACACATAAAATCAAAATGATGACGTTGAATCAACGTTGAAAACTGATTTGAAGTCAACGTAAAGGAGTTTGGGGAATTTTTGTCTTTTTTTCACGCAACTTTTAGTCCAAATCAAATGGTTCAAATTTGATTTCTAAATCAAAATTAGACATTTAACTGATGTCAGTGCTCAGTGTGACCTCAGCCTCAGGGTCCCGTGACACAGGGCAGTTTCCCAGACCTGTGGAGGTAGAGGAGGGGCTGAACAAACCCACTGACAACAGTGATAGAGTAACAAATGGACCATCCCCCCAAAAACTCCACTACTTCTATAAAATGATAACTGACTAGGAGAAGAACCAGTGGGAGATAGTTGACAATCATAGACACCGTGATCATTGAAATGATCCTGAAGGCCCTCAGCTTCATGTTGTTCATCCCTTCCCCCTCTCTCTCTCCTTCTCCCGGACCGGGACGTTTTAGAGCCCAGAGAACAGCCAGGCAGCAGAACAACATCACAGAAAGAGTAAGAAGGTTAAATATCAAAGCAAAAATCTTCCACCATGCAGATTGGTAATTACCAAGCATATTAACAAAGCAGGAGCCAAGCACCATCAGCCAGACAACACCACAACACCCCACCCTGTATCTCAGGGGTTTGTACTTCAGGAAGGTTACAGGGTGGACCACCGCCAGGTAGCGCTCCACACAGATACAACACTGGAACAGAGGACAACCAAAGAAGTTGAAACCGGAAAAGAATGTACCAACGCTCCATAAAGAACCATTATCTTGGAGGAGACGATGAAAAATAAACATCAGATTGGACAGGCTGGAGAGGATCTCAGACACAGCCAGGTTGAGAGAGAAGAAGTCTGAAGCCATCGTCCCTCCCGCTCCGGTCACTATCAGCCACACGACGTAGACATTGGTGGGGAGACCCAGGATGAGGTTGATGGAGACTGCAGCTGTGAACGGTACGTTCTGCACATACTGGAAAATGAAGGTGGGGGCCACTTTAAAATAGCCTTCATTAGTGAAAAAATTATAAGACGTTTACAAACAGTTTACTTACCATTTGTTAATCATTACAACCCACATTTATAAATGTTAGAAAACTAGTTATTCACATGTTTAAATCCGTTATAAGTAGATTATTACTGGATGTTATTATAACGTTTTACCTGAAGGTGTTCAGTGAAGGAGGAGAGGATAGTAGAGTTGCTGTCTACAGAGGTGTTCATGTCTTCTCAGTCGTTGGAGTCTGTGAATTTAGGAGACAAAACATTCCTATTTTGACTACTTTAATCGGTATAAGGGAACTTCTCAAATGCAATTTGAAGAAAAAAATGCTTTAAAATGGTCTCTTCAGTGTAGACTACCTGTTGTGTTCCTCAGACAACTCTGGTCTCTTCAGTGGTCAGTGTAGACTACCTGTAGTGTTCCTCAGACAACTCTGGTCTCTTCAGTGGTCAGTGTAGACTACCTGTCGTGTTCCTCAGACAACCCTGGTCTCTTCAGTGGTCAGTGTAGACTACCTGTTGTGTTCCTCAGACAACCCTGGTCTCTTCAGTGGTCAGTGTAGACTACCTGTTGTGTTCCTCAGACAACCCTGGTCTCTTCAGTGGTCAGTGTAGACTACCTGTTGTGTTCCTCAGACAACTCTGGTCTCTTCAGTCTTCAGTGTAGACTATCTGTCGTGTTCCTCAGACAACTCTGGTTTCTTCAGTGTAGACTACCTGTTGTGTTCCTCAGACATCTCTGGTCTCTTCAGTGGGTCTAAAGCTCTGCCTCTAACCCAGCCTTCACCCAGGTGTGTGTTTCCTCCCCACCTTTTCTGACGGACAACGCAACGCAAATCTAGCTCCTCCCCCAACTCACGTCCTCATTGGATAGCATTGAGTTGGCTGTGTTGTTAACCATCATTTTGTCTGGTTTTGAATCTCTCCTAAAGCTCAGCCCTGCCTTTGCACAGGTGTGTGTTACTTAATGGAGAAACGTATTCAGCCAGAACCAGATATGCAAACGTAGGAGGCGAAGGCCAGTTTCAAACCAAACATGCTCACAACACATGTTCCATAGCAGGGGTTATGTTAGTCTGTGGAGTGGAATGTGGTTGGGTGTGACAGGGGAAGAGACGTGATAAACGCTGTTCATCAGTTGGTTGACGGATCTGTAGTTGTGTTTGGTTTGAAACCTTGACAACGCAAAGCAAATCTAAACCCCACCCCCTCAGCACTTGCTCTCATTGGACAGTTTTTACGCATCATTTTGTCTGGTTTGAATGTGCTCTAAAGCTCGGCCCTACCTTCACACAGGTGTGTGTTACGTCATGGAGAAATCTATTGGGTCAGTTTGCTCCAAGGGACTGATCAGACTAAGCAAATGTCTTTTTTACACCTTTTGATTTCAGACCTTCTCAGTACTTGTTATTCAGACTTACCCTATGCAGGTGCGTAGCAAGGTTTGAGGGTATGCCAACCTTGTACGCTCTGGATACATGTCAATTCAATCTCAGAGAACACACCCATTGGGTGGAATAGCAATTTGATCAGGGAGTTTTTCTTCAATTCGTTTCTACTAAAGCAATCCCTTTAAATACTGTGTACCTTTAGATAGAAATTGATCAGCACAACATTAGAATGTAGCCAATGGAGAATGAGTTCAGTGAAAGAAAGCCATCAAAACATATTTATCTCCGTTTCCGAACTCATGCATAGCTAAAACAATGGATAGATGTTGCCCTAAGAGTTGTGCAAAGTTGGTAGAATCTTTATTAAAATGATTCAAAGCTGTAATGGCTGCCAAAGGTGCTGCCAAAGGTGCTGTCAAAGGTGCTGCCAAAGGTGCTGCCAAAGGTGCTTCCACCCGCAAAACAGCAGTCTCAACATCAACAGTGAAGAGGGGACTCTGGGATGCTGGCCTTCTAGGCAGAGTTCCTCTGTCCAGTCTCAACATCAACAGTGAAGAGGGGACTCTGGGATGCTGGCCTTCTAGGCAGAGTTCCTCTGTCCAGTCTCAACGTCAACAGTGAAGAGGCGGCTCCGGGATGCTGGCCTTCTAGGCAGAGTTCCTCTGTCCAGTCTCAACGTCAACAGTGAAGAGGCAACTCCGGGATGCTGGCCTTCTAGGCAGAGTTCCTCTGTCCAGTCTCAACGTCAACAGTGAAGAGGCGACTCCGGGATGCTGGCCTTCTAGGCAGAGTTCCTCTGTTCAGTCTCAACGTCAACAGTGAAGAGGCGACTCTGGGATGCTGGCCTTCTAGGCAGAGTTCCTCTGTCCAGTCTCAACGTCAACAGTGATGAGGCGACTCTGGGATGCTGGCCTTCTAGGCAGAGTTCCTCTGTCCAGTGTCTGTGGTATGTTGCCCATCTTTTCTTTTTATTGGCCAGTCTGAGATTTGTCTATATAGTTGCATCTCTGCCCAGAAGGCCAGCATCCTGGAGTCGGAAATTCACTGTTGACGTTGAGACTGGACAGAGGAACTCTGCCTAGAAGGCCAGTATCCTAGATGCGGAAATTCACTGTTGACGTTGAGACTGGTGTTTGGCGGGTACTATTTAATGAGGCTGCCAGTTGAGGACTTGTGAGGTGTCTGTTTCTCAAACTAGACACTCTAATGTACTTGTCCTCTTGCTCAGTTGTGCACTGGGGCCTCCCACTCCTCTTTCTATTCTGGTTAGAGAAAGTTTGAGCTGTTCTGTGAAGGGAGTAGTACAAAGCGTTTTACGAGATCTTCAGTTTCTTGGCTAATATTCGCATGGAATAGCCTTCCTTTCTCAGAACAAGAAATTACTGACAAGTTTCAGAAGAAAGTTATTTGTAATCGAACCCACAAACCCACATGCTCCCGATACTCAACTAGTCTAACGAAGGCCAGTTTCATTGCTACTTTAAGCAGGACAACACTTTTCAGCTGTGCTAACATAATTGCAAAAGGGTTTTCTAATGATCAATTAGCCTTTTAAAATGATAAAGTTGGATTAGCTAACACAATGTGCCATTGGAACACAAGAGTGATGTTTGCTGATAATGGACCTCTATCATGACACAAGGCGAGACCCAGATGCAGACACAGGAGGCAGATATTTGGAGTCTTACAATATTTATCAATTCAATAGGGGAAGGCAAGAGAGTGGTCGTGGACAGGCAAAAAGGTCAAAACCAGTTCAGAGTCCAAAAGGTACCGAAGGGCAGGCAGGATGAACAGGCAGACGGGAAAGTAGCCCAGAGTCAGGTAGGGGTCAAAACAGGAAGGACTATCAAAAAGAGAATAGCTGTAACGAATGTCATCGGGAGAAGGAGAAGAGGACCAAGGTGCAGCGTGTTAAGTATTCATAATACTTTTAATAAATACGAACACTTGAACAAAATTAACAAAGCGACAAACGAACAGTTCTGCAAGGTGCAATACACAAACAGAAAACAACTACCCACCAAGCACAGGTGGGAATGAGGTTACCTAAGTATGGTTCTCAATCAGAGTCACAACAATAGACAGCTGCCTCTGATTGAGAACCACACCAGGCCAAACAACTAGAAATAAAAAACATAGAACAAAACATAGAAAGCCCACCCCAACTCACGCCCTGACCAAACCAAAATAGAGACATAAAAAAGGAACTAAGGTCATGGCGTGACAGTACACCCCCCCTCCCCCCCCTCAAAGGTGCGTACTCCGGCCGCAGAACCTGAACCTATAGGGGAGGGTCTGGGTGGGCATTTCACCGCGGTAACGGCTCTGGTGCGCGACGTAGACCCCGCTCCACCTCTGGCTTGGCCCATTTAGGTGGCGCCTCTAGAGCGGGGACCCTCGCCACCGACCCCGGACAGCGGGCCCCAGACAGGAGGGCGACTCTGGCAACTCCAGACAGGGAAGTGACTCTGGCAGCTCCGGACAGGGGAGCGACTCTGGCAGCTCTGGACAGGAGGGCGACTCTGGCAGCTCCGAACAGGAGGGCGACTCTGGCAGCTCCGAACAGGAGGGCAACTCTGGCAGCCCCGGACAGGATGGAGACTCTGGCAGCTCCGGACAGGAGCTGTACCACCCCTTCCTCTACCTCCACAGGGCTGGGAAACTCCCTGTACCAGCACCTCCTCTACCTCCACAGGGCTGGGAAACTCCCTGTACCAGCCCCTCCTCTACCTCCACAGGGCTGGGAAACTCCCTGTACCAGCCCCTCCTCTATCTCCACAGGGCTGGGAAACTCCCTGTAACAGCCCCTCCTCTTCCTCCCCAGGCCTGGTAAACTGTCCTGTAACAGCCCCTCCTCTTCCTCCCCAGGTCTGGTAAACTGTCCTGTACCAGCCCCTCCTCTTCCTCCCCAAGTCTGGTAAACTGTCCTGTACCAGCCCCTCCTCTTCCTCCCCAGGTCTGGTAAACTGTCCTGTATCATGGGACCCTAACAGGAGTATTTTTTCCTAAGAAGTCAGTTGAGCAACCAGATATCCGAGAAATGTACAACATGTAAACCTGCATCTTGAATGTTTAACTGCTGTTTTATTGTTGATTAATCAGTCCAGGAGGCAAAAAAAAACAACACCAAATGTTTTTTGAACGAATGTGTCAAGTTGGCAACCGAGCTTTGATGTATCTCACCGTGATTCTCTTAGGAAGCCTGTCTCTAACTATTTCCTTCATATACAGGCCTGTATAGTTTAGAAGCCTGTCTCTGACTCTTTCCTTCATATACAGGCCTTTATAGAATAGAAGCCTGTCTCTGACTCTTTCCTTCATATACAGGCCTGTATAGTATAGAAGCCTGTCTCTGACTCTTTCCTTCATATACAAGCCTGTATAGCATAGAAGCCTGTCTCTGACTCTTTCCTTCATATACAGGCCTGTATAGTATAGAAGCCTGTCTCTGACTCTTTCCTTCATATACAGGCCTGTATAGTATAGAAGCCTGTCTCTGACTCTTTCCTTCATATACAGGCCTGTATAGTATAGAAGCCTGTCTCTGACTCTTTCCTTCATATACAGGCCTGTATAGTATAGAAGCCTGTCTCTGACTCTTTCCTTCATATACAGGCCTGTATAGTATAGAAGCCTGTCTCTGACTGTTTCCTTCATATACAGGCCTGTATAGTATAGAAGCCTGTCTCTGACTCTTTCCTTCATATACAGGCCTGTATAGTATAGAAGCCTGTCTCTGACTCTTTCCTTCATATACAGGCCTGTATAGTATAGAAGCCTGTCTCTGACTCTTTCCTTCATATACAGGCCTGTATAGTATAGAAGCCAGTCTCTGACTCTTTCCTTCATATACAGGCCTGTATAGTATAGAAGCCTGTCTCTGACTCTTTCCTTCATATACAGGCCTATACAGCAGAGGTTAATTTCTATAAGTTCAACTGAGGACAAAGGGAATGTGGTTATGTACACACTGCACAGTCATTCCTCTACTTTTGGATGTCAATGATCTGTATAATGAGGATGAAGTTTCTCCTAGGTACAGATCTAGGATCATCTGGTCCTCCACCAATCCTAACCTTAACCATTGATGAGGACAAGACAAAACTGACCCAAGATCATCATCTATGGACAACTTCACGTTACTCCAATAAGGAGCTGCATTTGTTTGCAGAATGTTGGACACACAGGTGTTCAGCCTGGACATAGTTTAATATTCAGGAAGCAGAGTTCATCACTACAGATAGTAGTAAGATCTACTTCCTGTCTGTAACAGCACCAGGAGCAGCACTCTGTCCATGAGGGACAAGGTGGTAGTGATACATTTAAATAGACAACATTTTATTTACCAAAGTCAGAGAACGATCAACAAGAGTTTCCACAGTTCAGATATGATTGGACCATTTATTAAAGTATGAAGAACAACAAGAGTTTCCACAGTTCAGATATGATTGGACCATTTATTAAAGTGTGATGAACAACAAGAGTTTCCACAGTTCAGATATGATTGGACCATTTATTATAGTGTGATGATCAACAAGAGTTTCCACAGTTCAGATATGATTGGACCATTTATTAAAGTGTGATGAACAACAAGGGAACCATCAAATATAAACAACCATCTTTATTAACTGATTCAAGTTTACGTTTCTAACAAGAACAATTATCAATAAAGTTCACTTAAAGGTAGACGTAGGACGTAGACGGCGGACGTAAAGGTAATGGCGGACTGAACGAAGTTATGTAGAGCACCTCAAGATAAAACCTAATATTCGAAATATCTGCTAAATTAGACTAAAATATTAGCACTAAATAATCTGGTGGGTGATAACCTTCAATCTGGATAATAACACAAAACAAATCCTAAGACTAGAAACATTTATCGACAAATATTACGAAAACAAGCAACACCCAAACATGACGGAGAATAAGACAGGGGAACCGAATCAAAAACGAAAACGTGACTCCTCAACCGACACGGATGATCTAATATTCTCAACACCAGCAATGGTAAAGGTCGAAACCGATCTGTTAAAATCAATAAATGACAAACTGGGTATACTTGAATTAGTTAGTAAAGATATAAAAGACTTGAAGGCAAGCCTAGAGATGAGTGATGAAAAAGCTGCAACATTGGAGAAGGAAACACAGGCGCTAAAAGTGACGGTCAATAAGATTGAAACCGAAATGAATGAATTTAAAAAGGAGAACAACGTTCTGAAAGAATGCTTACTGGACATACAAACTAGATCCATGAGAGAGAATTTGGTACTTACAGGTATCCAAAAGAAAGAAGGAGAGGTTCCTGAATCTGTAGTTAGAGAGTTCCTTTTTGCAGCGCTTCAGATTCCACACGAAGTTATCGATAAGATCCAACTTGAACGTGTACACCGCCTCGGACAGAGAGGGCAGAGGTACGAACGCAAAATCGTTGCCAAATTTGCTTCATTTAAAGATAAAATAATGGTTAAAAGCCTGGGTAAAAGACTTGCTGGGACCAAAATTGGCATGAATGATCAGTTTCCGAAAGAAATTGCAGAACGGCGCAAAGTTCTGTATCCAATTTTCAAAGAAAATAGATTAAAAGCGAAACGAGTAGCTCTTGTCGTTGATAAACTATATATTGATAACCAGTTGTTCAGAGACACAAAGATTACTCCATGGTTATTTTAAAAATTACAAAGTTCTCATAGATGAGGAAAATAAACACAATTCAAGCCCGGTTACTGATTGTAACAATACAATACAAAATATAGCTTTTCTATAAATCTTCACATATAACTAATTGAACACAAGCACTATTTCTACATAGTGAAGATAAAAACTAAGTAAACAGAAGGCACAGTATGTGTGGATGGTGTGGCGTGTGTTTATTTTTATTTGTTATGTTTGGAAAGTTGAGTGAGTGAGTAATGAAATAGTTGCATATCCCAGAGCCAGTGTATTGCTGTGGGCCGGGTATGAGAGGGCTTTCAATGTTGTTCAAATGATGGATATACTTTTATAATGAATTATACGTCTTATTTATTTATTGTCCTATCATGGAGAACTACATTTTTAAAATAAATTATATCTATTTATTTATTATCCTATTTTAATGGTACGGTCCATGGCCCTATACCCTAGACACCCACATGAATGGCCCAGATACTAAGGAGAAGTCCCTAACTGTTTTATGTGCATGTTGTAAATGGTCTGTATGCAGCCAAAATGAGGACAGGGACCATGAGCAGCACTGCCCCCTCAAGATTCTGAGCCTGCTTGGCAGGGTTGGTCCTGCAAAGCCAAAGCCCCCTAAAGGGAGAGCATAATAAACAAGGAAATTCTCAAAGCTGCTAATGAGAACCTTGACGACCTTGTACCTAGCCGGTGGGGATTCCGGTGGGGTGCCCCCACCCAGGCAGTGGCAGTGCTGGCAACACTAGCTGCAGTAACCCATGGGGAGGGGGTCACACTCGGACATTCAGAGAGGGGGTATATTATTGTGGCCCTGGTGGCACGAAACCAATCGGACTGCATGGAGATGCTTGGGAACATGGTCAAAATGGATGACCGTATTGTGGGTGTTTCAGGAAGAAGGTGTACATTTGACCTCCATCATCTAGGATGTGACAATGGTAAATAAATCTCTACATTTATGCTCATTTTTTGCGCGGTCTTGCAGGCCTTCTCATGCAGCTGCAACTGCAAGTACATTTGTAAATCATGACCCATCTTGAGTTGGGCTCTGGGATGGTGCAATTGTTGAGAGGGTGAGCTTATGGTTGTGTGGGGGTAAGGGCTGAATGTGTGTGGGTGTATGTGTGTATCTCACAACTGTTGCGAAGGAAGAAGTAAAAGATGTTAGGGACTATAGAGGATGATTCACAGCAATATGTAATAAAAATTGAGGTGAGGGCGATGGAAATGCATTTGGCAATGGATCTGCTTCGGTTCGGTGGATGGTGCTGTGTGCACTTTTCGAAGGATGGATCCCAGTCGGTCCGGGGCTGTGCGATGCGGGGGGTCGGGGGTGGTCTGCCGGGCATTGGGATGACAACCCAACTCGAGATGGGGGCTTTTGGCGGGTGGAATAGTGGGGACAAATTGGAGGTTTGCTTAGTGGAGATGCAAATGTCATGGTACAACTATATAGACACTCAATCATTATGTTACTTTTTAATAGGACGTTTACAAACATATATTTTGATAAAAATAATTGAAAGGTGTGTCTCATTATGGTAAGTGGTGAAATAAGTATAGCCAGTTACAATTGTAATGGCTTAGCAGATAATAAGAAAAGACGATCAGTATTGACCTGGCTAAAAGAGAAGGATTATAATATCTACTGTTTACAGGAAACCTATTCGACAGTTTTAGATTAAGTTTTGTGGAAAAAGAACTGGGGGGGCAAAATATATTTCTCCCATGGGCAAAGAAATTCAAAAGGGGTGATGGTTTTAATTAATAATAACTTTGATCCAAATGTGCAACTTGTCCAAACAGATCCTCAAGGTAGATGGATTATTTTAAATATGTTATTGGACAATAAACATATATGGCTTATTAACCTATACGGTCCGAATAATGATGATCCAAGCTTCTTTGACAATATATATAAGAATGTATCAACTCTACAAGCAACACTAGACTCTATTATTATAGTGGGAGATTTTAATACGGTCTTAAATACCTCTATGGACCGGAAAGGAAATCACACTACAAACTATCACCCTCAGGCACTTAAGGAAATCAGGAATGTCATGGATGTATTGGAATTAGTGGATATATGGAGACTTAAATACCCTGACCTAGTGAGATATACATGGCGGAGGCTTAATCAAGCTAGTCGCCTTGACTACTTTCTTATATCATTCTCTCTGGCACCAAAAGTTAAAAAGTGTTTGATAGGGGACAGAATGCGGTCGGACCATCACATAATTGGCATATATATTACTCTTACAGAATTTCCACGTGGGCGAGGATATTGGAAATTTAATCAAAGCCTACTAGATGATAAATTGTTTAGAACTAGTACAGAAGAATTTATAACTGACTTTTTTAGACATAACATAGGTACAGCAGATCCCCATATTGTATGGGACACTTTTAAGTGTGCCTTTAGAGGCCATGCAATTCAGTACTCATCTATAAAACAAAAGCAATTTCGATCAAAAGAGTCCATATTAACAAAGGAAATTGAAGGACTAACAGTACAGTTAGATAACAATAAAAACGGTACCATAGAGGCACAGAATAAGTTAGAGGAAAAACAAAAAGAAATGGAGGAACTTATTCAAGAAAGATCCAGTGTAATATATTACAAAAATAAAGCGAACTGGATGGAATATGGGGAAAAATGCACCAAATTCTTTTTCAATCGTCAATATAGAAATGCTACCAAAAAAAACGTATTAAAACTTGTTACAAATGATGGAGTCACGCATGATTCACCAAATGATATTTTGAAAGAGGAAGTAAAGTACTTTAAGAATATATTTTCGTTTCAGGCTCCTCCATCTCCACTAACTGAAACTAATTGTATGGATTTTTTCCCTAATAATAATGTAAAATTAACATCTGTACAGAAAGACTCATGTGAAGGCCTAATTACAGTGGAGGAACTACTTGATGCAATTGGGGCCTTTAAGGATGGGAAAACTCCAGGACTGGATGGCATACCAGTGGAAGTATACAAACATTTTTTTGATATACTCAAAGGACCATTATTAGCTTGTTTTAACCACTCCTATATAAATGGTAGATTATCAGACACGCAACAAGAAGGTCTGATATCGTTATTACTGAAACAGGACCCAAGTGGTATTTATAAAGATCCAGTCCAAGTAAAAAATTGGAGACCTCTTACACTTCAGTGTTGTGATGCAAAAATCCTAGCAAAATGCTTGGCGCATAGAATAAAAAAAGTTTTGTCAGATATTATTCATCCTAATCAGACAGGTTTTTTTACATGGACGATACATTGGAGATAATATAAGGCAAGTACTGGAAACAATGGAACACTATGAAATATCGGGGACACCAGGCCTGGTTTTCATAGCTGATTTTGAAAAGGCTTTTGATAAAGTACGACTGGAGTTTATATATAAATGCCTAGAATATTTCAATTTTGGGGAATCTCTTATAAAATGGGTAAAAATTATGTATAGTAACCCTAGGTGTAAAATAGTAAATAATGGCTACATCTCAGAAAGTTTTAAACTATCTAGAGGAGTAAAACAAGGTTGTCCACTATCGGCATATCTATTTATTATTGCCATCGAAATGTTAGCTGTTAAAATTAGATCAAACATTAATATTAAGGGATTAGAAATCCAGGGCCTAAAAACTAAGGTGTCATTGTACGCTGATGATTCATGTTTTCTTTTAAAACCACAACTAGAAACTCTCCACGGCCTCTTAGAGGATCTAGATACATTTGCTATCCTCTCTGGATTAAAACCAAATTATGATAAATGTACCATATTACGTATTGGATCACTAAAAAATACACATTTTACATTGCCATGTAGTTTACCAATTAAATGGTCTGACGGTGATGTGGACATACTCGGTATACAAATCCCAAAAGAAAGAAATGATCTCACTCCAATAAATTTTTATAGAAAGTTAGCAAAAATAGATAAGATCTTGCTACCATGGAAAGGAAAATACCTGTCTATTTGTGGGAAAATCACCCTGATTAACTCTTTAATCATATCACAGTTTACCTATTTGCTTATGGTTTTGCCTACACCTAGTGACCTGCTTTTTAAATTATATGAACAAAAAATATTCAATTTTATTTGGAACGGCAAGCCAGATAAAATTAAAAGGGCCTATTTATATAACGAATATGAATTCGGAGGGCAGAAATTATTAAATATTAAAGCATTAGACCTCTCACTAAAGGCATCAGTCATACAAAAGTTATACTTAAATCCAAACTGGTTCTCTAGTAGATTGGTACGAATGTCTCATCCTATGTTCAAGAAGGGCCTTTTTCCCTTTATTCAGATTACACCTGCTCACTTTCGGTTGCTTGAAATGGAAATAATTTCCAAAATATCTTTATTTTTTAAACAAGCCTTAGAAAGTTGGTTGCAATTTCAGTTTAATCCACCTGAAAGGACGGAACAAATAGTACAACAAATCTTGTGGTTAAATTCAAATATAGTAATTGATAAAAAAACTGTATTTATCGAAGAAATGTTTAAAAAAGGTATAATTTTTGTGAATGATATCATAAATAGGACTGGTGGAGTAATGTCACACATGCAGCTAACACAGACATATGGAAATGTCTGCTCTACCCAAAATTACAACCAATTAATTGCGGCATTACCACAAAAATGGAAGAGGCAGGTGGAAGGGGATAAAAGTAAGGAACTTGTATGTCGGCCTTATATTAAAGAACATAAATGGTTAAAGAAAAGTGTGATAAATAAAAACATATACCAATTTCATTTAAGGACCAAAAAACTTACACAGCTGTGCCATATAAATTGCAAAATAGTTGGGAAGAGATTTTCGATGTACCCATTCCATGGCACATGGTTTATGAATTGATACACAAAACAACGCCGGATTCAAAACTTCGAATTTTTCAATTTAAATTATTGTACAAAATTCTTGCAACTAATAGAATGTTATATATATGGGGGATACAATCTTCCCAGCTCTGTAGATTCTGCTGTGAGGAGGCAGAGTCATTAGACCATTTATTTTGGTATTGTCCGCATGTAGCTCGTTTTTGGTCACAGGTCCAGGAATGGTTGAAGAATTGCAACATTTGCGTAGAACTAACGCTACAGATAGCAATACTGGGGGATTTGAAAAGCCATAGTCAATCAATCAATAATATAACAATTATTTCGGCAATAATGTTTATTTTTAATTTACAATCCGTGGAAGCTATGAGAATAGGAACATTCAAATCTTTTGTGAAGCATCACAGCACAGTTGAGAAATATATGGCAAATAAAAATCCGAAATGGATGATGTTGGAAGATAGATGGGAAAGGTTGAGTGGAGCTGAAGGGTGGGACTAATAACAAGATAAACAATGTAGGGCATACGGGATCTGTGAAATGTGTATAGGTGCGGAGCTATTGTGAAATAGCACAATTACAAGTGGAAATCAAACTGGATGGACAACAGAAATAGAGGAAGGACTAAGAACAAACAAGAGAGAACTATTATAAAGTAGACTGTGTCTGTAAAATGTGTATAAGATGTATAAATTGAAGGTAAAAACAGAAATGTTTATCAGTTTACTCCAATTGGGGGATCGGTGGTAGGGTTTGCGGGGAATAATATTAAAGGTATACTCTTTAAAAAAAGTATGTATGTCCATGTAGGTATGTGTATGTATATATGTGTATATGTATGCATACGTGAATGGATATATATATTTACCCCCAAAAATATGGGGGATTGGAAATGATGCAGACAATTACACTGGAAGCAACATTCTTTCCGCAATATTAAGCTGATCCACCCCCCGAAAAAAAAAAAAAAAAAAAAAAAAAAAAGTTCACTTAAAGGTTCAATCTGGGATTGGTACGTCCATTTTATGACTTTTGAATTAATGATATAAAGCCATTTATTCAGCCATTGATTCTAAAAAGAATATCACTTTTAATGCCTCATGACTAGAGCCCTTTGTTTTGGTTAATCATGTCAAACAACTTAAATTTTAACTTTCATTTAAAGTTTTTTTTATCAAACTGACCCCTTTTTTTAATGTCAGATGGTCATGCCAGAAGACCAGGCGAGCAGTAGGGGGAGACTTACAGTCAGTGTGTTCTACTGAGGTCAGTATGACATCACAATAAACTACCACATATTACAGTCATTGTGTTCTAGTAAGGTCAGTATGACATCACAATAAAATACCACATATTACAGTCATTGTGTTCTACTAAGGTCAGTATGACATCACAATAAACTACCACATATTACAGTCATTGTGTTCTACTTAGGTCAGTATGACATCACAATGAACTAACACATATTACAGTCATTGTGTTCTACTAACGTCAGTAAGACATCACAATAAACTACCACATATTACAGTCATTGTGTTCTACTAAGGTCACTATGACATCACAATAAACTACCACATTTTACAGTCATTGTGTTCTACTAACGTCAGTATGACATCACAATAAACTACCACATATTATAGTCATTGTGTTCTACTAAGGTCACTATGACATCACAATAAACTACCATATTTTACAGTCATTGTGTTCTACGAAGGTCAGTATGACATCACAATAAACTACCACATATTACAGTCATTGTGTTCTACTAAGGTCAGTATGACATCACAATGAGCTACCACATATTACAGTCATTGTGTTCTACTAACGTCAGTATGACATCACAATAAACTACCACATATTACAGTCATTGTGTTCTACTAATGTCAGTAAGACATCACAATAAACTACCACATATTACAGTCATTGTGTTCTACTAAGGTCAGTATGACATCACAATAAACTACCACATTTTACAGTCATTGTGTTCTACTAAGGTCAGTATGACATCACAATAAACTACAACATATTACAGTCATTGTGTTCTACTAAGGTCAGTATGACATCACAATAAACTACCACATATTACAGTCATTGTGTTCTACTAAGGTCAGTATGACATCACAATAAGCTACCACATATTACAGTCATTGTGTTCTACTAAGGTCAGTATGACATCACAATAAACTACAACATATTACAGTCATTGTGTTCTACTAAGGTCAGTATGACATCACAATAAACTACCACATATTACAGTCATTGTGTTCTACTAAGGTCAGTATGACATCACAATAAACTACCACATATTACAGTATTGTGTTCTACTAAGGTCAGTATGACATCACAATAAACTACCACATATTACAGTATTGTGTTCTACTAAGGTCAGTATGACATCACAATAAACTACCACATTTTACAGTCATTGTGTTCTACTAAGGTCACTATGACATCACAATAAACTACCACATATTACAGTCATTGTGTTCTACTAAGGTCAGTATGACATCACAATAAACTACCACATATTACAGTCATTGTGTTCTACTAATGTCAGTAAGACATCACAATAAGCTACCACATTTTACAGTCATTGTGTTCTACTAAAGTCAGTATGACATCACAATAAACTACCACATATTAGAGTCATTGTGTTCTACTAAGGTCAGTATGACATCACAATAAACTACCACATATTACAGTCATTGTGTTCTACTAATGTCAGTAAGACATCACAATAAACTACCACATTTTACAGTCATTGTGTTCTACTAAAGTCAGTATGACATCACAATAAACTACCACATATTACAGTCATTGTGTTCTACTAAGATCAGTATGACATCACAATAAACTACCACATATTACAGTCATTGTGTTCTACTAGGGTCAGTATGACATCACAATAAACTACCACATATTACAGTCATTGTGTTCTACTAAGGTCACTAAGACATCACAATAAACTTGGTAGTTGTATTGTATTCAATAAAAATTAATTGAAAAGAGAAACAATCAAAGAGTCAGATGAAATTCAGATGACTCACGTGCCCAAAGTAAACTGCCTGTTACACAGTCCCAGAAGCTAGGATGTACATATATTTGGTAGCTTTGGATAGAAAACACGCCGAAGCTTCTAAAACTATTGAAATAATGTCTGTGAGTATAACAGAACTGATTTGGCAGGTGTAAATCCGAGGACAATCCTTCCTGAAATTCGTTTCTTTGAGCTCCCAGACCATTCCTATGTTGGCCTATTGAATTTCCACCCAAAAAGGACCCAGATTGCAGTACCTATGGTTTCCCCTGGATGTCAACAGTCTTTACAAAAGTTTTCAAGCTTGTTTTTTGAAAAATGAACTTTTAGTTTTAGACTTTTCAAGGTGTCCCTCATTAACAAAGTGGTCTTGTTTCGCGCATGAATGAGGTGCATGCTCTTCGCTATTTATCTTCCCTATTGAACATACTATTCTCCGTCTTAAATATTATCATTTATTTAGATATTAGAGAACCTGAGGATTAATTAGAAATATCGTTTGACTTGTTTGGACAAACTTTATCAGTACATTTTTGGATTTGTTTGTATGCATGTTGAACGAGTGAATTACTGATTACTGAAATCAATGGCGTCAACTAAACTGACTTTTTTGGAGATAAAGAAGGATTTTATCAAACAAAACGACAATTCATCGTGTAGCTGGGACACTTGGGATTGCAAACAGAGGCAGATTTTCAAAGGTAAGTGATCTATTTTATCGCTGTTTGTGATTTTGTGACGCCTGTGCTGGTAGAAAAGTATTTTGATGTGGGGCGCTGTCCTCAGATAATCGCATGGTATCTGACAACGCGGTTGGATTAACAAGAAGTTACGCTTTTAAATGATGTAAGACATTTTTGTGAACGTTTAATATTACGATTTTTGTATTTTGAATTTTGCACTCTGCAATTTCACTGGATGTTGTCGTAGGTGTCCCATTAGCGGTTCATGCGCCCTAAGAGGTTTTCATTTAACTTATGATTAACAATATAATTTCTCAAGTGTTACAACATCCAGGAGATGGAAAAACTGTCAGAAGTTAAAAATGTATATTATAACAAATTTAGCTTAATTTAATTGAACAATGAACAACTGTAGATTGTACTTTTTAAGTTCTTGCTTCTATTTCTCAGGTGTCACAGCTGGAGAAAGGAAAACAGTCAGGAAAAACAGTCAGAAACTAATATTACAATTAATTTAAAGTATTTTTAACATAACATTTAACAGTTGTATATTATTTAGTAAAAATGTTTTTATTTCTCAAGTTTCATACAGGCTAGGAGATGGGAACATAGTCAGAAATAATATTATAATTAATTTAACTTAACATTTAACAATTGTAGATTGATTGTTTCTATTTCTTTGCAAAAACGTGTTTTACTTTTAATTTCCCACACAGAAAAAGTGTTGGGGTGTCCGCTTTGTTTGGTTTGAAACCCAGATTGCCTCTTTAATTCCCACAACTACTATTCCGCCCCTATTCTATTCTCATTGGTTCCTGCTTTGTACAGATTGGATTGGTTCACCTTGGTAATGAGGAAAATAATATATAAATCTTGCCAGAGACATGCCACTGGGCACAAAATGGTAGAATCAATGTTGTTTCCACGTAACTTCAACACATAAAATCAAAATGATGACGTTGAATCAACGTTGAAAACTGATTGGAAGTCAACGTAAAGGAGTTTGGGGAATTTTTGTCTTTTTTTCACGCAACTTTTAGTCCAAATCAAATGGTTCAAATTTGATTTCTAAATCAAAATTAGACATTTAACTGATGTCAGTGCTCAGTGTGACCTCAGCCTCAGGGTCCCGTGACACAGGGCAGTTTCCCAGACCTGTGGAGGTAGAGGAGGGGCTGAACAAACCCACTGACAACAGTGATAGAGTAACAAATGGACCATCCCCCCAAAAACTCCACTACTTCTATAAAATGATAACTGACTAGGAGAAGAACCAGTGGGAGCTACATGACAATCGTAGACACCATGATCATTGAAATGATCCTGAAGGCCCTCAGCTTCATGTTGTTCATCCCTTCCCCCTCTCTCTCTCCTTCTCCCGGACCGGGACGTTTTAGAGCCCAGAGAACAGCCAGGCAGCAGAACAACATCACAGAAAGCGTAAGAAGGTTAAAAATCAAAGCAAAGATCTTCCACCATGCAGATTGGTAATTACCAAGCATATTAACAAAGCAGGAGCCAAGCACCATCAGCCAGACAACACCACAACACCCCACCCTGTATCTCAGGGGTTTGTACTTCAGGAAGGTTACAGGGTGGACCACCGCCAGGTAGCGCTCCACACAGATACAACACTGGAACAGAGGACAACCAAAGAAGTTGAAACCGGAAAAGAATGTACCAACGCTCCATAAAGAACCATTATCTTGGAGGAGACGATGAAAAATAAACATCAGATTGGACAGGCTGGAGAGGATCTCAGACACAGCCAGGTTGAGAGAGAAGAAGTCTGAAGCCATCGTCCCTCCCGCTCCGGTCACTATCAGCCACACGACGTAGACATTGGTGGGGAGACCCAGGATGAGGTTGATGGAGACTGCAGCTGTGAACGGTACGTTCTGCACATACTGGAAAATGAAGGTGGGGGCCACTTTAAAATAGCCTTCATTAGTGAAAAAATTATAAGACGTTTACAAACAGTTTACTTACCATTTGTTAATCATTACAACCCACATTTATAAATGTTAGAAAACTAGTTATTCACATGTTTAAATCCGTTATAAGTAGATTATTACTGGATGTTATTATAACGTTTTACCTGAAGGTGTTCAGTGAAGGAGGAGAGGATAGTAGAGTTGCTGTCTACAGAGGTGTTCATGTCTTCTCAGTCGTTGGAGTCTGTGAATTTAGGAGACAAAACATTCCTATTTTGACTACTTTAATCGGTATAAGGGAACTTCTCAAATGCAATTTGAAGAAAAAAATGCTTTAAAATGGTCTCTTCAGTGTAGACTACCTGTTGTGTTCCTCAGACAACTCTGGTCTCTTCAGTGGTCAGTGTAGACTACCTGTAGTGTTCCTCAGACAACTCTGGTCTCTTCAGTGGTCAGTGTAGACTACCTGTCGTGTTCCTCAGACAACCCTGGTCTCTTCAGTGGTCAGTGTAGACTACCTGTTGTGTTCCTCAGACAACCCTGGTCTCTTCAGTGGTCAGTGTAGACTACCTGTTGTGTTCCTCAGACAACCCTGGTCTCTTCAGTGGTCAGTGTAGACTACCTGTTGTGTTCCTCAGACAACTCTGGTCTCTTCAGTCTTCAGTGTAGACTATCTGTCGTGTTCCTCAGACAACTCTGGTTTCTTCAGTGTAGACTACCTGTTGTGTTCCTCAGACATCTCTGGTCTCTTCAGTGGGTCTAAAGCTCTGCCTCTAACCCAGCCTTCACCCAGGTGTGTGTTTCCTCCCCACCTTTTCTGACGGACAACGCAACGCAAATCTAGCTCCTCCCCCAACTCACGTCCTCATTGGATAGCATTGAGTTGGCTGTGTTGTTAACCATCATTTTGTCTGGTTTTGAATCTCTCCTAAAGCTCAGCCCTGCCTTTGCACAGGTGTGTGTTACTTAATGGAGAAACGTATTCAGCCAGAACCAGATATGCAAACGTAGGAGGCGAAGGCCAGTTTCAAACCAAACATGCTCACAACACATGTTCCATAGCAGGGTTTATGTTAGTCTGTGGAGTGGAATGTGGTTGGGTGTGACAGGGGAAGACACGTGATAAACGCTGTTCATCAATTGGTTGACGGATCTGTAGTTGTGTTTGGTTTGAAACCTTGACAACGCAAAGCAAATCTAAACCCCACCCCCTCAACACTTGCTCTCGTTGGACAGTTTTTACGCATCATTTTGTCTGGTTTGAATGTGCTCTAAAGCTCGGCCCTACCTTCACACAGGTGTGTGTTACGTCATGGAGAAATCTATTGGGTCAGTGTGTTCCAAGGGACTGATCAGACTAAGGAAATGTCTTTTTTACACCTTTTGACTTAAGACGTTCTCAGTACTTGTTATTCAGACTTACCCTATGCAGGTGCTTAACAAGGTTTGAGGGTATGTCTACCTTGTACGCTCTGGATACATGTCAATTCAATCTCAGAAAACACACCCATTGGGTGGAATAGCAATTTGATCAGGGAGTTTTTCTTCAATTCGTTTCTTCTAAAGCAATCCCTTTAAATACTGTGTACCTTTAATTAGAAATTGATCAGCACAACATTAGAATGTAGCCAATGGAGAATGAGTTCAGTGAAAGAAAGCCATCAAAACATATTTATCTCCGTTTCAGAACTCATGCATAGCTAAAACAATGGATAGATGTTGCCCTAAGAGTTGTGCAAAGTTGGTAGAATCTTTATAAAAATTATTCAAAGCTGTAATGGCTGCCAAAGGTGCTGCCTAAGGTACTTCCTCCCGTAAAAGAGCAGTCTCAACATCAACAGTGAAGAGGCGACTCTGGGATGCTGGCCTTCTAGGCAGAGTTCCTCTGTCCAGTCTCAACATCAACAGTGAAGAGGCGGCTCCGGGATGCTGGCCTTCTAAATCAGCTAGAAAGATGTGTCGGCATTGAGTAATTGTCTCTGGCCCCTCACAGTTAGGGGGAGTGACGAGCTCTACAGCAGTCTCACAACTCACTCGCTGGTTGAAAACTGTTTTCTGCCCCTCCCAAAAGATAGAATTTGTCGATATTTGGCCCTCTTTCTGGGACTCACCCACAACAGGACCAAGCCTGACCTGCTGAGGAGTGACAGACTCCATCCTAGCTGGAGGGGTGCTCTCATCTTATCTACCAACATAGACAGGGCTCTAACTCCTTTAGCTCCACAATGAAATAGGGTGCAGGCCAGGCAGCAGGCCAGGCAGCAGGCTGTTAGCCAACCTGCCAACTTAGTAGAGTCTGCCACTAGCATAGTCAGTGTAGTCAGCTCAGTCATCCGCATTGAGACTGTGTCTGTGCCTCGACCTATGTTGGGCAAAACTAAACATGGCGGTGTACGCCTTAGCAATCTCATTAGGATAAAGACCACCTCCATTCCTGCCATTATTGAAAGAGATCGTGATACCTCACATCTCAAAATAGGGTTACTTAATGTTAGACCCCTCACTTCAAAGGCAGTTATAGTCAATGAACTAATCATAATCTTAATCTCATCATAATGCTGGTGATCATAATCTTGATGTGATTGGCCTGACTGAAACATGGCTTAAGCCTGATGAATTTACTGTGTTAAATGAGGCCTCACCTCCTGGTTACACTAATGACCATATCCCCCGTGCATCCCGCAAAGGCGGAGGTGTTGCTAACATTTACGATAGCAAATTTCAATTTACAAAAAAAAACCTGACGTTTTCGTCTTTTGAACTTCTAGTCATGAAATCTATGCAGCCTACTCAATCACTTTTTATAGCTACTGTTTACAGGCCTCCTTGGCCATATACAGCGTTCCTCTCTGAGTTCCCTGAATTCCTATCGGACCTTGTAGTCATAGCAGATCATATTCTAATTTTTGGTGATTTTAATATTCATATGGAGAAGTCCACAGACCCACTCCAAAAGGCTTTCGGAGCCATCATCGACTCAGTGGGTTTTGTCCAACATGTCTCTGGAAATACTCACTGCCATAGTCATACTCTGGACCTAGTTTTGTTATATGGAATAAATGTTGTAAATCTTAATGTTTTTCCTCATAATCCTGGACTATCGGACCACCATTTTATTATGTTTGCAATCACAACAAATAATCTGCTCAGACCCCAACAAGGAGCATCAAAAGTCGTGCTATAAATTCTCAGACATCACAAAAATTCCTTGATGCCCTTCCAGACTCCTTCTGCCTACCCAAGGACGTCAGAGGACAAAAATCAGTTAACCACCTAACTGAGGAACTCAATTTAACCTTGCGCAATACCCTAGATGCAGTTGCACCCCTAAAAACGAAAAACATTTGTCATAAGAAACTAGCTCCCTGGTATACAGAAAATACCCGAGCGCTGAAGCAAGCTTCCAGAAAATTGGAACGGAAATGGCGCCACATCAAACTGGAAGTCTTCCGACTAGCTTGGAAAGACAGTACCGTGCAGTATCGAAGAGCCCTCACTGCTGCTCGATCATGCTACTTTTCCAACTTAATTGAGGAAAATAAGAACAATCCAAAATGTCTTTTTGATACTGTTGCAAAGCTAACTAAAAAGCAGTATTCCCCAAGAGAGGATGGCTTTCACTTCAGCAGTAATAAATTCATGAACTTCTTTGAGGAAAAGATCATGATCATTAGAAAGCTATTACGGACTCCTCTTTAAATCTGCGTATTCCTCCAGGGCTTAGCTGTCCTGGATCTGCGCAGCTCTGCCAGGGCCTGGGATCAGGAGAGACACTTAAGTGTTTTAGTACTATATCTCTTGACACAATGATGAAAATAATCATGGCCTCTAAACCTTCAAGCTGCATACTGGATCCTATTTCAACTAAACTACTGAAAGAGCTGCTTCATGTGCTTGGCCCTCCCATGTTGAACAACATAATCAGCTCTCTATCCACCGGATGTGTACCAAACTCACTAAAAGTGTCAGTAATAAAGCCTCTCTTGAAAAGCCAAACCTTGACCCGGAAAATATAAAAAACTATCGGCCTATATCGAATCTTCCATTCCTCTCAATTTTTTTTGAAAAAGCTGTTGCGCAGCAACTCACTGCCTTCCTGAAGACAAACAATGTATACGAAATGCTTCAGTCTGGTTTTAGACCCCATCATAGCACTGAGACTGCACTTGTGAAGGTGGTAAATGACCTTTTAATGGCGTCAGACCGAGGCTCTGCATCTGTCCTCGTGCTACTAGACCTTAGTGCTACCTTTGACACCATCGATCACCACATTCTTTTGGAGAGACTGGAAACCCAAATTGGTCTATACGGACAAGTTCTGGCCTGGTTTAGATCTTATCTGTCGGAAAGATATCAGTTTGTCTCTGTGAATGGTTTGTCCTCTGACAAATCAACTGTACATTTCGGTGTTCCTCAAGGTTCCGTTTTAGGACCACTATTGTTTTCACTATATATTTTACCTCTTGGGGATGTTATTCGAAAACATAATGTTAACTTTCACTGCTATGCGGATGACACACAGCTGTACATTTCAATGAAACATGGTGAAGCCCCAAAATTTCCCTCGCTAGAAGCCTGTGTTTCAGACATAAGGAAGTGGATGGCTGAAAACTTTCTACTTTTAAACTTGGACAAAACAGAGATGCTTGTTCTAGGTCCCAAGAAACAAAGAGATCTTCTGTTAAATCTGACAATTAATCTTGATGGTTGTAAAGTCGTCTCAAATAAAACTGTGAAGGACCTCGGCGTTACTCTTGACCCTGATCTCTCTTTTGACGAACATATCAAGACTGTTTCAAGGACAGCTTTTTTCCATCTACGTAACATTGGAAAATCAGATATTTTCTGTCCAAAAATGATGCAGAAAAATTAATCCATGCATTTGTTACTTCTAGGTCAGACTACTGCAATGCTCTACTTTTTTATTTATTTATTTTTATTTAACCTTTATTTAACCAGGTAGGCAAATTGAGAACACGTTCTCATTTACAATTGCGACCTGGCCAAGATAAAGCAAAGCAGTTCGACACATACAACAACACATAGTTACACATGGAGTAAAACAAACATACAGTCAATAATACAGTGAAAATAAGTCTATATACAATATGAGCAAGTGAGGTGAGATAAGGGAGGTGAAGGCAAACAAAATATATATATAAATAAATAAATAAATAAAATATAAAAAGGCCATGGTGGCGAAGTAAATACAATATAGCAAGTGAAAAAAATAACACTGGAATGGTTGGTTTGCAGTGGAAGAAGGTGCAAAGTAGAGATAGAAATAATGGGGTGCAAAGGAGCAAAATAAATAAATACAGTAGGTAAAGAGGTAGTTGTTTGGGCTAAATTATAGATGGGCTATGTACAGGTGCAGTAATCTATGAGCTGCTCTGACAGCTGGTGCTTAAAGCTAGTGAGGGAGATAAGTGTTTCCAGTTGCAGAGATTTTTGTAGCTCGTTCCAGTCATTGGCAGCAGAGAACTGGAAGGAGAGGCGGCCAAAGGAAGAATTGGTTTTGGGGGTGACCAGAGAGATATACCTGCTGGAGCGCGTGCTACGGGTGGGCGTTGCTATGGTGACCAGCGAGCTGAGATAAGGGGGGACTTTACCTAGCAGGGTCTTGTAGATGACCTAGAGCCAGTGGGTTTGGCGACGAGTGTGAAGCGAGGGCCAGCCAACGAGAGCGTACAGGTCGCAGTGGTGGGTAGTATATGGGGCTTTGGTGACAAAACGGATGGCACTGTGATAGACTGCATCCAATTTATTGAGTAGGGTTTTGGAGGCTATTTTGTAAATGACATCACCGAAGTCGAGGATTGGTAGGATGGTCAGTTTTACAAGGGTATGTTTGGCAGCATGAGTGAAGGATGCTTTGTTACTTTCCGGCTACCCTGATAAAGCACTAAATAAACTTAGTTAACAGTTAGTGCTAAGTTAGTGCTAGATACGGCTGCTAGAATCCTGACTAGAACCAAGAAATTTGATCATAATACTCCAGTGCTAGCTTCCCTACACTGGCTTCCTGTTAAGGCAAGGGCTGATTTCAAGGTTTTACTGTTAACCTATAAAGCGCTACATGGGCTTGCTCCTACCTATCTTTCCGAGTTGGTCCTGCCGTACATACCTACACATACGCTACGGTCACAAGACGCAGGCCTCCTAATTGTCCCTAGAATTTCTAAGCAAACAGCTGGAGGCAGGGCTTTCTCCTATAGATCTCCATTTTTATGGAACGGTCTGCCTACCCATGTGAGAGACGCAGACTCAGTCTCAACCTTTAAATCTTTACTGAAGACTTATCTCTTCAGTAGGTCATATGATTGAGTGTAGTCTGGCCCAGGAGTGTGAAGGTGAACGGAAAGGCTCTGGAGCAACGAACCGACCTTGCTGTCTCTGCCTGGCCGGTTCCCCTTTCTCCACTGGGATTCTCTGCCTCTAACCCTATTACAGGGGCTGAGTCACTAGCTTACTGGTGCTCTTTCATGCCGTCCCTAGGAGGGGTGCGTCACTTGAGTGGGTTGAGTTACTGACGTGATCTTCCTGTCTGGGTTGGCGCCCCCCCCTTGGTTTGTGCTGTGGTGGAGATCTTTGTGGGCTACACTCGGCCTTGTCTCAGGATTGTAAGTTGGTGGTTGAGGATATCCCTCTAGTGGTGCAGGGGCTGTGCTTTGGCAAAGTGGGTGGGGTTATATCCTTCCTGTTTGGCCCTGTCCGGGGGTATCATCGGATGGGGCCACAGTGTCTCCTGACCCCCCCTGTCTCAGCCTCCAGTATTTATGCTGCAGTAGTTTATGTGTCGGGGAGCTAGGGTCAGTTGGTTATATCTGGAGTACTTCTCCTGTCTTATCCAGTGTCCTGTGTCAATTTAAGTATGCTCTCTCTAATTCTCTCCTTCTCTCTTTCTTTCTTTCTCTCTCTCGGAGAACCTGAGCCCTAGGACCATACGTCAGGACTACCGGGCATGATGACTCCTTGCTGTCCCCAGTCCACCTGGCCTTGCTGCTGTTCCAGTTTCAACTGTTCTGCCTGCGGTTATGGAACCCCTACCTGTCCCAGACCTGTTGCTTTCAACTCTTAATGATCGGCTATGAAAAGCCAACTGACATTTATTCCTGATTATTATTTGACCATGCTTGTCATTTATGAACATTTTGAAAATCTTGGCTCTCTCTAATTCTCTCCTTCTCTCTTTCTTTCTCTCTCTCAGAGGACCTGAGCCCTAGGACCATACGTCAGGACTACCGGGCATGATGACTCCTTGCTGTCCCCAGTCCACCTGGCCTTGCTGCTATTCCAGTATCAACTGTTCTGCCTGCGGTTATGGAACCCCTACCTGTCCCAGACCTGCTGTTTTCAACTCTTAATGATCGGCTATGAAAAGCCAACTGACATTTATTTCTGATTATTATTTGACCATGCTTGTCACTTAGGAACATGTTGAACATTTTGGCCATGTTCTGTTATAATCTCCACCCGGCACAGCCAGAAGAAGACTGGCCACCCCTCATAGCCTGGTTCCTCTCTAGGTTTCTTCCTAGGTTTTGGCCTTTCTAGGGAGTTTTTCCTAGCCACAGTGCTTCTACACCTGCAGTGCTTGCTGTTTGGGGTTTTAGGCTGGGTTTCTGTACAGCACTATGAGATATTAGCTGATGTACGAAGGGCTATAAAAATTTAACTTGATTTGATTTGATTCTAGGCAGAGTTCCTCTGTCCAGTCTCAACGTCAACAGTGAAGAGGGGACTCTGGGATGCTGGCCTTCTAGGCAGAGTTCCTCTTTCCAGTCTCAAAGTCAACAGTGAAGAGGCTACTCTTGGATGCTGGCCTTCTAGGCAGAGTTCTTCTGTCCAGTCTCAACGTCAACAGTGAAGAGGCGACTCTTCACTAAACTAACCTAACCCCAACCCCACTCCACAGACGAACCTAACCCCAACCCCAACCCCACTCCACAGACTAACCTAACCCCAACCCCACACCACAGACTAACCTAACCCCAACCCCAACCCGAAATCCACAGAATAACCTATCCCCAACCCCAACCCCACTCCACAGACTAACCTAACCCCAACCCCAACCCCCACTCCACAGACTAACCTAACCCCCTACCCCAACCCCACTCCACAGACTAACCTAACCCCAACCCCAACCACCACTCCACAGACTAACCTAACCCCAACACCAACCCCGCTCCACAGACTAACCTAACCCAAACCCCAACCCCAATCAACAGACTAAACAAGCCCTAACCCCACTCCACAGACTAACCTCACCCCAACCCCAACCTCAAGCCACAGACAAACCTAACCCAAACCCCAACCTCACTCCACAGACTAACCTAACCCCAACCCCAACCTCACTCCACAGACTAACCTAAGCCCAACCCCAACCCCACTCCACAGACTAACCTAACACCAACCCCAACCCCCACTCCACAGACTAACCTAACCCCAACCCCAACCCC
The DNA here is from genome assembly GCF_029448725.1 of Salvelinus fontinalis. Lineage (NCBI taxonomy): Eukaryota > Metazoa > Chordata > Actinopteri > Salmoniformes > Salmonidae > Salvelinus > Salvelinus fontinalis. Next base: position 32,218 of record NW_026601471.1, read on the forward strand.
AACCCCACTCCACAGACTAACCCAACCCAAACCCCACTCCACAGACTAACCTAAGACCAACCCTAACCCCCACTCCACAGACTAACCTAACCCCAACCCCAACCCCAACCCCACTCCACAGACTAACCTAACACCAAACCCAACCCCCACTCCACAGACTAACCTAACCCCAACCCCAACCCCAACCCCCACTCCACAGACTAACCTAACCCCAACCCCAACCTCACTCCACAGACTAACCTAACCCCAACCCCAACCCAACTCCACAGACTAACCTAACCCCAACCCCAACTCCACTCCACAGACTAACCTTACCCCAACCCCCACTGCACAGACTAACCTAACCCCAACCCCCACTCCACAGACTAACCTAACCCCAACCCCCACTCCACAGACTAACCAAACCCCAACCCCCACTCCACAGACTAACCTACCCCCAAACCCAACCCTACTCCACAGACTAACCTAAACCCAACCCCACTCCAACGACTAACCTAACCCCAACCCCAACCCCACTCCACAGACTAACCTAACCCCAACCCCCACTCCACAGACTAACCAAACCCCAACCCCCACTCCACAGACTAACCTACCCCCAGACCCAACCCTACTCCACAGACTAACCTAAACCCAACCCCACTCCACCGACTAACTTAACCCCAACCCCATCCCCACTCCACAGACTAACCTAACCCCAACCCCAACCTCACTCCACAGACTAACCTAACCCCAACCCCAACCTCACTCCACAGACTAACCTAACCCCAACCCCAACCCCACTCCGCAGACTAACCTAACACCAACCCCAACCCCCACTCCACAGACTAACCTAACCCCAACCCCAACCCCAACCCCACTCCACAGACTAACCCAACCCCAACCCCACTCCACAGACTAACCTAACACCAACCGCAACCCCCACTAAAAAAGACTAACCTAACCCCAACCCCAACCCCACTCCAACGACTAACCTAACCCCAACCCCAACTCCACTCCACAGACTAACCTTACCCCAACCCCCACTGCACAGACTAACCTAACCCCAACCCCCACTCCACAGACTATCCTACCCCCAACCCCCACTCCACAGACTAACCAAACCCCAACCCCCACTCCACAGACTAACCTACCCCCAAACCCAACCCTACTCCACAGACTAACCTAACCCCAACCCCATTCCACAGACTAACCTAACCCCAACCCCACTCCACCGACTAACCTAACCCCAACCCCAACCCAACTCCACAGACTAACCTAACCCCAACCCCACTCCACAGACTAACCCCAACCCCAACCCCAACCCCTCTCCACAAACTAACCTAACCCCAACCCCCAATCCAACGACTAACCTACCCCCAACCCCAACCCCACTCCACAGACTAACCTAACCCCAACCCCACTCCACAGACTAACCTAACCCCAACCCCACTCCACAGACTAACCTAACACCAACCCCACTCCACAGACTAACCTAACCCCAACCCCAACCCCACTCCACAGACTGACCTAACCCCGACTCCAACCCCACTCCACAGACAAACCTAACCCCAACCCCTCTCCAAAGACTAACCCCAACCCCAACCCCAACCCCACTCCACAGAATAACCTAACCCCAACCCCACTCCACAGACTAACCTAACCCCAACCCCAACCGCACTCCACAGACTAACCTAACCCCAACCCCAATCCACAGACTAAACTAACCCCAACCCCACTCCACAGACTAACCTAACCCCAACACCAACCCCACTCCACAGAATAACCTAACCCCAACCCCAACCCCACTACACAGACTAACCTAACCCCAACCCCACTCCACAGACTAACCTAACACTAACCCAAAACCCCACTCCACACACTAACCTAACCCCAACCCCACTCCACAGACTAACCTAACCCCAACCCCATCCCCACTCCACAGACTAACCTAACCCCAACCCCAACCCCACTCCACAGACTAACCTAACCCCAACCCTACTCCACAGACTAACCTACCCCCAACTCCACTCCACAGACTAACCTAACCCCAACCCCACTCCACAGACTAACCTAACCCCAACCCCACTCCACAGACTAACCTAACCCCAACCCCAACCCCACTCCACAGACTAACCTAACCCCAACCCAATCCCAGTCCACAGACTAACCTAATCCCAACCCCACTCCCACACCACAGACTAACCTAACCCCAACCCCAACCCCACTCCACAGACTAACCTAACCCCAACCCCCACTCAACAGACTAACCTAACCCCAACCCCACTCCACAGACTAACCTAACCCCAACCGCAACCCCCACTCCACAGACTAACCTACCCCCAACCCTAACCCCACTCCACAGACTAACCTAACCCCAACCCCCACTCCACAGACTAACCTACCCCCAACCCCAACCCCACTCCACCGACTAACCTAACCCCATCCTCACTCCACAGACTAACCTAACCCCAACCCCACTCCACAGACTAACCTAACCCCAACCCCACTCCTCAGACTAACCTACCCCCAACCCCACTCCACAGACTAACCTAACCCCACCCCCACTCCACAGACTAACCTTATCCCAACCCCACTCCACAGACTAACCTAACCCCAACCCCAACCGCACTCCACAGACTAAACTAACCCCAACCCCAATCCACAGACTAAACTAACCCCAACCCAAATCCACAGACTAACCTAACCCCAACCCCACTCCACAGACTAACCTAACCCCAACCCAATCCCAGTCCACAGACTAACCTAATCCCAACCACACTCCCACTCCACAGACTAACCTAACCCCAACCCCCACTCCACAGACTAACCTACCCCCAACCCCAACCCCACTCCACAGACTAACCTAACCCCAACCCCAACCCCACTCCACAGACTAACCTAACCCCAACCCCACTCCACCGACTAACCTAACCCCAACCCCAACCCCCACTCCACAGACTAACCTACCCCCAACCCCAACCCCACTCCACAGACTAACCTAACCCCAACCCCCACTCCACAGACTAACCTACCCCAACCCCAACCCCACTCCACAGACTAACCTAACCCCAACCCCACTCCACAGACTAACCTAACCCCAACCCCACTCCACAGACTAACCTAACCCCAACCCCACTCCTCAGACTAACCTACCCCCAACCCCAACCCCAACCCCACTCCACAGACTAACCTAACCCCAACCCCCACTCCACAGACTAACCTACCCCCAACCCCAACCCCACTCCACAGACTAACCTAACCCCAACCCCACTCCACTGACTAACCTAACCCCAACCCCACTCCACAGACTAACCTAACCCTAACCCCACTCCACAGACTAACCCCAACACCAACCCCACTCCACAGACTAACCTAACCCCAACCCCACTCCACAGACTAACCTAACCTCAAACCCCAACCCCACTCCACAGACAAACCTAACCCCAACCCCTCTCCAAAGACTAACCCCAACCCCAACCCCACTCCAGAGACTAACCTAACCCCAACCCCACTCCACAGATTAACCTAACACCAACTCCAACCCCCACTCCACAGACTAACCTTACCCCAACCCCAACCCCAACCCCAACCCCACTCCACAGACTATCCCAACCCCAACCCCACTCCACAGACTAACCTAACACCAACTCCAACCCCCACTTCACAGACTAACCTTACCCCAACCCCAACCCCAACCCCACTCCACAGACTAACCTAACCCCAACCCTAACCCCACTCCACAGACAAACCTAACCCCAACGCCTCTCCAAAGACTAACACCAACCCCAACCCCCACTCCACAGACTAACCTAACCCCAACCCCAACCCCAACCCCACTCTACAGACTAACCCAACCCTACCCCCACTCCACAGACTAACCTAACACCAACCCCAACCCCCACTCCACAGACTAACCTACCCCCAAACGCAACCCCCACTCCACAGACTAACCTACCCCCAACCCTAACCCCACTCCACAGACTAACCTAACCCCAACCCCCACTCCACAGACTAACCTACCCCCAACCCCAACCCCACTCCACCGACTAACCTAACCCCATCCTCACTCCACAGACTAACCTAACCCCAACCCCACTCCACAGACTAACCTAACCCCAACCCCACTCCTCAGACTAACCTACCCCCAACCCCACTCTACAGACTAACCTAACCCCACCCCCACTCCACAGACTAACCTTATCCCAACCCCAACCCCACTCCACAGACTAACCTAACCCCAACCCCACTCCACAGACTAACCTAACCCCAACCCCAACCGCACTCCACAGACTAAACTAACCCCAACCCCAATCCACAGACTAAACTAACCCCAACCCAAATCCACAGACTAACCTAACCCCAACCCCACTCCACAGACTAACCTAACCCCATCCCAATCCCAGTCCACAGACTAACCTAATCCCAACCACACTCCCACTCCACAGACTAACCTAACCCCAACCCCCACTCCACAGACTAACCTACCCCCAACCCCAACCCCACTCCACAGACTAACCTAACCCCAACCCCAACCCCACTCCACAGACTAACCTAACCCCAACCCCACTCCACCGACTAACCTAACCCCAACCCCAACCCCCACTCCACAGACTAACCTACCCCCAACCCCAACCCCACTCCACAGACTAACCTAACCCCAACCCCCACTCCACAGACTAACCTACCCCAACCCCAACCCCACTCCACAGACTAACCTAACCCCAACCCCACTCCACAGACTAACCTAACCCCAACCCCACTCCACAGACTAACCTAACCCCAACCCCACTCCTCAGACTAACCTACCCCCAACCCCAACCCCAACCCCACTCCACAGACTAACCTAACCCCAACCCCCACTCCACAGACTAACCTACCCCCAACCCCAACCCCACTCCACAGACTAACCTAACCCCAACCCCACTCCACTGACTAACCTAACCCCAACCCCACTCCACAGACTAACCTAACCCTAACCCCACTCCACAGACTAACCCCAACACCAACCCCACTCCACAGACTAACCTAACCCCAACCCCACTCCACAGACTAACCTAACCTCAAACCCCAACCCCACTCCACAGACAAACCTAACCCCAACCCCTCTCCAAAGACTAACCCCAACCCCAACCCCACTCCAGAGACTAACCTAACCCCAACCCCACTCCACAGATTAACCTAACACCAACTCCAACCCCCACTCCACAGACTAACCTTACCCCAACCCCAACCCCAACCCCAACCCCACTCCACAGACTATCCCAACCCCAACCCCACTCCACAGACTAACCTAACACCAACTCCAACCCCCACTTCACAGACTAACCTTACCCCAACCCCAACCCCAACCCCACTCCACAGACTAACCTAACCCCAACCCTAACCCCACTCCACAGACAAACCTAACCCCAACGCCTCTCCAAAGACTAACACCAACCCCAACCCCCACTCCACAGACTAACCTAACCCCAACCCCAACCCCAACCCCACTCTACAGACTAACCCAACCCTACCCCCACTCCACAGACTAACCTAACACCAACCCCAACCCCCACTCCACAGACTAACCTACCCCCAAACGCAACCCCCACTCCACAGACTAACCTACCCCCAACCCTAACCCCACTCCACAGACTAACCTAACCCCAACCCCCACTCCACAGACTAACCTACCCCCAACCCCAACCCCACTCCACCGACTAACCTAACCCCATCCTCACTCCACAGACTAACCTAACCCCAACCCCACTCCACAGACTAACCTAACCCCAACCCCACTCCTCAGACTAACCTACCCCCAACCCCACTCTACAGACTAACCTAACCCCACCCCCACTCCACAGACTAACCTTATCCCAACCCCAACCCCACTCCACAGACTAACCTAACCCCAACCCCACTCCACAGACTAACCTAACCCCAACCCCAACCGCACTCCACAGACTAAACTAACCCCAACCCCAATCCACAGACTAAACTAACCCCAACCCAAATCCACAGACTAACCTAACCCCAACCCCACTCCACAGACTAACCTAACCCCATCCCAATCCCAGTCCACAGACTAACCTAATCCCAACCACACTCCCACTCCACAGACTAACCTAACCCCAACCCCCACTCCACAGACTAACCTACCCCCAACCCCAACCCCACTCCACAGACTAACCTAACCCCAACCCCAACCCCACTCCACAGACTAACCTAACCCCAACCCCACTCCACCGACTAACCTAACCCCAACCCCAACCCCCACTCCACAGACTAACCTACCCCCAACCCCAACCCCACTCCACAGACTAACCTAACCCCAACCCCCACTCCACAGACTAACCTACCCCAACCCCAACCCCACTCCACAGACTAACCTAACCCCAACCCCACTCCACAGACTAACCTAACCCCAACCCCACTCCACAGACTAACCTAACCCCAACCCCACTCCTCAGACTAACCTAGCCCCAACCCCAACCCCAACCCCACTCCACAGACTAACCTAACCCCAACCCCCACTCCACAGACTAACCTACCCCCAACCCCAACCCCACTCCACAGACTAACCTAACCCCAACCCCACTCCACTGACTAACCTAACCCCAACCCCACTCCACAGACTAACCTAACCCTAACCCCACTCCACAGACTAACCCCAACACCAACCCCACTCCACAGACTAACCTAACCCCAACCCCACTCCACAGACTAACCTAACCTCAAACCCCAACCCCACTCCACAGACAAACCTAACCCCAACCCCTCTCCAAAGACTAACCCCAACCCCAACCCCACTCCAGAGACTAACCTAACCCCAACCCCACTCCACAGACTAACCTAACACCAACTCCAACCCCCACTCCACAGACTAACCTTACCCCAACCCCAACCCCAACCCCACTCCACAGACTATCCCAACCCCAACCCCACTCCACAGACTAACCTAACACCAACTCCAACCCCCACTTCACAGACTAACCTTACCCCAACCCCAACCCCAACCCCACTCCACAGACTAACCTAACCCCAACCCTAACCCCACTCCACAGACAAACCTAACCCCAACGCCTCTCCAAAGACTAACACCAACCCCAACCCCCACTCCACAGACTAACCTAACCCCAACCCCAACCCAAACCCCACTCTACAGACTAACCCAACCCTAACCCCACTCCACAGACTAACCTAACACCAACCCCAACCCCCACTCCACAGACTAACCTAACCCCAACCCCAACCCCAACCCCACTCCACAGACTAACCCAACCCCTACCCCACTCCACAGACTAACCTAACACCAAACCCAAACCCCACTCCACAGACTAACCTAACCCCAACCTCAACCCCAACCCCCACTCCACAGACTAACCTAACCCCAACCCCAACCTCACTCCACAGACTAACCTAACCCCAACCCCAACCAAACTCCACAGACTAACCTAACCCCAACCCTAACTCCACTCCACAGACTAACCTTACCCCAACCCCCACTGCACAGACTAACCTAACCCCAACCCCCACTCCACAGACTATCCTACCCCCAACCCCCACTCCACAGACTAACCAAACCCCAACCCCCACTCCACAGACTAACCTACCCCCAAACCCAACCCTACTCCACAGACTAACCTAACACCAACCCCACTCCACAGACTAACCTAACCCCAACCCCACTCCACCGACTAACCTAACCCTAACCCCAACCCCAACCCCACTCCACAGACTAACCTAACCCCAACCCCACTCCACAGACTAACCCCAACCCCAACCCCACTCCACAAACTAACCTAACCCCAACCCCCAATCCACAGACTAACCTACCCCCAACCCCAACCCCACTCCACCGACGAACCTAACCCCTACCCCAACCCCACTCAGCAGACTAACCCCAACCCCAACCCCAAATCCACTCCACAGACTGACCTAACCCCAACCCCACTCCACAGACTAACCTAACCCCAACCCCAACCCCACTCCACAGACAAACCTAACCCCAACCCCTCTCCAAAGAATAACCCCAACCCCAACCCCAACCCCACTCCACAGAATAACCTAACCCCAACCCCACTCCACAGACTAACCTAACCCCAACCCCAACCGCACTCCACAGACTGACCTAACCCAAACCGAACTCCACAGACTAACCTAGCCCCAACCCCAATCCACAGACTAAACTAAACCCAACCCCACTCCACAGACTGACCTAACCCAAACCGCACTCCACAGACTAACCTAACCCCAACCCCAATCCACAGACTAAACTAAACCCAACCCCACTCCACAGACTAACCTAACCCCAACACCAACCCCACTCCACAGAATAATCTAACCCCAACCCCAACCCCACTACACAGACTAACCTAACCCCAACCCCACTCCACACACTAACCTAACCCCAACCCCACTCCACAGACTAACCTAACCCCAACCCCATCCCCACTCCACAGACTAACCTAACCCCAACCCCAACCCCACTCCACAGACTAACCTAACCCCAACCCTACTCCACAGACTAACCTACCCCCAACTCCACTCCACTCCACAGACTAACCTAACCCCAACCCCACTCCACAGACTAACCTAACCCCAACCCCACTCCACAGACTAACCTAACCCCAACCCCAACCCCACTCCACAGACTAACCTAACCCCAAACCAATCCCAGTCCACAGACTAACCTAATCCCAACCCCACTCCCACACCACAGACTAACCTAACCCCAACCCCAACCCCACTCCACAGACTAACCTAACCCCAACCCCCACTCAACAGACTAACCTAACCCCAACCCCACTCCGCAGACTAACCTAACCCCAACCGCAACCCCCACTCCACAGACTAACCTACCCCCAACCCCAACCCCCACTCCACAGACTAACCTACCCCCATCCCCAACCCCACTCCACAGACTAACCTAACCCCATCCCCACTCCACAGACTAACCTAACCCCAACCCCAACCGCACTCCACAGACTAACCTAACCCCAACCCCAATCCTCATACTAAACTAACCCCAACCCCACTCCACAGACTAACCTAACCCCAACACCAACCCCACTCCACAGACTAACCTAACCCCAACCCCACTCCACAGACTAACCTAACACTAACCCCAAACCCCACTCCACACACTAACCTAACCCCAACCCCACTCCACAGACTAACCTAACCCCAACCCCATTTCCACTCCACAGACTAACCTAACCCCAACCCCACTCCACAGACTAACCTAACCCCAACCCTACTCCACAGACTAACCTACCCCAAAACTCCACTCCACAGACTAACCTAACCCCAACCCCACTCCACAGACTAACCTAACCCCAACCCCACTCCACAGACTAACCTAACCCCAACCCCACTCCACAGACTAACCTAACCCCAACCCAACTCCACAGACTAACCTAACCCCAACCCCACTCCACCGACTAACCTAACCCCAACCCCAACCCCCACTCCACAGACTAACCTACCCCCAACCCCCACACCACTCCACAGACTAACCTAACCCCAACCCCCACTCCACAGACTAACCTACCCCCAACCCCAACCCCACTCCACAGACTAACCTAACCCCAACCCCACTCCAAAGACTAACCTAACCCCAACCCCACTCCACAGACTAACCTACCCCCAACCCCAACCCCAGTCCACAGACTAACCTAATCCCAACCACACTCCCACTCCACAGACTAACCTAACCCCAACCCCCACTCCACAGACTAACCTACCCCCAACCCCAACCCCACTCCACAGACTAACCTAACCCCAACCCCAACCCCACTCCACAGACTAACCTAACCCCAACCCCACTCCACCGACTAACCTAACCCCAACCCCAACCCCCACTCCACAGACTAACCTACCCCCAACCCCAACCCCACTCCACAGACTAACCTAACCCCAACCCCCACTCCACAGACTAACCTACCCCAACCCCAACCCCACTCCACAGACTAACCTAACCCCAACCCCACTCCACAGACTAACCTAACCCCAACCCCACTCCACAGACTAACCTAACCCCAACCCCACTCCTCAGACTAACCTACCCCCAACCCCAACCCCAACCCCACTCCACAGACTAACCTAACCCCAACCCCCACTCCACAGACTAACCTACCCCCAACCCCAACCCCACTCCACAGACTAACCTAACCCCAACCCCACTCCACTGACTAACCTAACCCCAACCCCACTCCACAGACTAACCTAACCCTAACCCCACTCCACAGACTAACCCCAACACCAACCCCACTCCACAGACTAACCTAACCCCAACCCCACTCCACAGACTAACCTAACCTCAAACCCCAACCCCACTCCACAGACAAACCTAACCCCAACCCCTCTCCAAAGACTAACCCCAACCCCAACCCCACTCCAGAGACTAACCTAACCCCAACCCCACTCCACAGATTAACCTAACACCAACTCCAACCCCCACTCCACAGACTAACCTTACCCCAACCCCAACCCCAACCCCAACCCCACTCCACAGACTATCCCAACCCCAACCCCACTCCACAGACTAACCTAACACCAACTCCAACCCCCACTTCACAGACTAACCTTACCCCAACCCCAACCCCAACCCCACTCCACAGACTAACCTAACCCCAACCCTAACCCCACTCCACAGACAAACCTAACCCCAACGCCTCTCCAAAGACTAACACCAACCCCAACCCCCACTCCACAGACTAACCTAACCCCAACCCCAACCCCAACCCCACTCTACAGACTAACCCAACCCTACCCCCACTCCACAGACTAACCTAACACCAACCCCAACCCCCACTCCACAGACTAACCTACCCCCAAACGCAACCCCCACTCCACAGACTAACCTACCCCCAACCCTAACCCCACTCCACAGACTAACCTAACCCCAACCCCCACTCCACAGACTAACCTACCCCCAACCCCAACCCCACTCCACCGACTAACCTAACCCCATCCTCACTCCACAGACTAACCTAACCCCAACCCCACTCCACAGACTAACCTAACCCCAACCCCACTCCTCAGACTAACCTACCCCCAACCCCACTCTACAGACTAACCTAACCCCACCCCCACTCCACAGACTAACCTTATCCCAACCCCAACCCCACTCCACAGACTAACCTAACCCCAACCCCACTCCACAGACTAACCTAACCCCAACCCCAACCGCACTCCACAGACTAAACTAACCCCAACCCCAATCCACAGACTAAACTAACCCCAACCCAAATCCACAGACTAACCTAACCCCAACCCCACTCCACAGACTAACCTAACCCCATCCCAATCCCAGTCCACAGACTAACCTAATCCCAACCACACTCCCACTCCACAGACTAACCTAACCCCAACCCCCACTCCACAGACTAACCTACCCCCAACCCCAACCCCACTCCACAGACTAACCTAACCCCAACCCCAACCCCACTCCACAGACTAACCTAACCCCAACCCCACTCCACCGACTAACCTAACCCCAACCCCAACCCCCACTCCACAGACTAACCTACCCCCAACCCCAACCCCACTCCACAGACTAACCTAACCCCAACCCCCACTCCACAGACTAACCTACCCCAACCCCAACCCCACTCCACAGACTAACCTAACCCCAACCCCACTCCACAGACTAACCTAACCCCAACCCCACTCCACAGACTAACCTAACCCCAACCCCACTCCTCAGACTAACCTACCCCCAACCCCAACCCCAACCCCACTCCACAGACTAACCTAACCCCAACCCCCACTCCACAGACTAACCTACCCCCAACCCCAACCCCACTCCACAGACTAACCTAACCCCAACCCCACTCCACTGACTAACCTAACCCCAACCCCACTCCACAGACTAACCTAACCCTAACCCCACTCCACAGACTAACCCCAACACCAACCCCACTCCACAGACTAACCTAACCCCAACCCCACTCCACAGACTAACCTAACCTCAAACCCCAACCCCACTCCACAGACAAACCTAACCCCAACCCCTCTCCAAAGACTAACCCCAACCCCAACCCCACTCCAGAGACTAACCTAACCCCAACCCCACTCCACAGATTAACCTAACACCAACTCCAACCCCCACTCCACAGACTAACCTTACCCCAACCCCAACCCCAACCCCAACCCCACTCCACAGACTATCCCAACCCCAACCCCACTCCACAGACTAACCTAACACCAACTCCAACCCCCACTTCACAGACTAACCTTACCCCAACCCCAACCCCAACCCCACTCCACAGACTAACCTAACCCCAACCCTAACCCCACTCCACAGACAAACCTAACCCCAACGCCTCTCCAAAGACTAACACCAACCCCAACCCCCACTCCACAGACTAACCTAACCCCAACCCCAACCCCAACCCCACTCTACAGACTAACCCAACCCTACCCCCACTCCACAGACTAACCTAACACCAACCCCAACCCCCACTCCACAGACTAACCTACCCCCAAACGCAACCCCCACTCCACAGACTAACCTACCCCCAACCCTAACCCCACTCCACAGACTAACCTAACCCCAACCCCCACTCCACAGACTAACCTACCCCCAACCCCAACCCCACTCCACCGACTAACCTAACCCCATCCTCACTCCACAGACTAACCTAACCCCAACCCCACTCCACAGACTAACCTAACCCCAACCCCACTCCACAGACTAACCTACCCCCAACCCCACTCTACAGACTAACCTAACCCCACCCCCACTCCACAGACTAACCTTATCCCAACCCCAACCCCACTCCACAGACTAACCTAACCCCAACCCCACTCCACAGACTAACCTAACCCCAACCCCAACCGCACTCCACAGACTAAACTAACCCCAACCCCAATCCACAGACTAAACTAACCCCAACCCAAATCCACAGACTAACCTAACCCCAACCCCACTCCACAGACTAACCTAACCCCATCCCAATCCCAGTCCACAGACTAACCTAATCCCAACCACACTCCCACTCCACAGACTAACCTAACCCCAACCCCCACTCCACAGACTAACCTACCCCCAACCCCAACCCCACTCCACAGACTAACCTAACCCCAACCCCAACCCCACTCCACAGACTAACCTAACCCCAACCCCACTCCACCGACTAACCTAACCCCAACCCCAACCCCCACTCCACAGACTAACCTACCCCCAACCCCAACCCCACTCCACAGACTAACCTAACCCCAACCCCCACTCCACAGACTAACCTACCCCAACCCCAACCCCACTCCACAGACTAACCTAACCCCAACCCCACTCCACAGACTAACCTAACCCCAACCCCACTCCACAGACTAACCTAACCCCAACCCCACTCCTCAGACTAACCTAGCCCCAACCCCAACCCCAACCCCACTCCACAGACTAACCTAACCCCAACCCCCACTCCACAGACTAACCTACCCCCAACCCCAACCCCACTCCACAGACTAACCTAACCCCAACCCCACTCCACTGACTAACCTAACCCCAACCCCACTCCACAGACTAACCTAACCCTAACCCCACTCCACAGACTAACCCCAACACCAACCCCACTCCACAGACTAACCTAACCCCAACCCCACTCCACAGACTAACCTAACCTCAAACCCCAACCCCACTCCACAGACAAACCTAACCCCAACCCCTCTCCAAAGACTAACCCCAACCCCAACCCCACTCCAGAGACTAACCTAACCCCAACCCCACTCCACAGACTAACCTAACACCAACTCCAACCCCCACTCCACAGACTAACCTTACCCCAACCCCAACCCCAACCCCACTCCACAGACTATCCCAACCCCAACCCCACTCCACAGACTAACCTAACACCAACTCCAACCCCCACTTCACAGACTAACCTTACCCCAACCCCAACCCCAACCCCACTCCACAGACTAACCTAACCCCAACCCTAACCCCACTCCACAGACAAACCTAACCCCAACGCCTCTCCAAAGACTAACACCAACCCCAACCCCCACTCCACAGACTAACCTAACCCCAACCCCAACCCAAACCCCACTCCACAGACTAACCCAACCCTAACCCCACTCCACAGACTAACCTAACACCAACCCCAACCCCCACTCCACAGACTAACCTAACCCCAACCCCAACCCCAACCCCACTCCACAGACTAACCCAACCCCTACCCCACTCCACAGACTAACCTAACACCAAACCCAAACCCCACTCCACAGACTAACCTAACCCCAACCTCAACCCCAACCCCCACTCCACAGACTAACCTAACCCCAACCCCAACCTCACTCCACAGACTAACCTAACCCCAACCCCAACCAAACTCCACAGACTAACCTAACCCCAACCCTAACTCCACTCCACAGACTAACCTTACCCCAACCCCCACTGCACAGACTAACCTAACCCCAACCCCCACTCCACAGACTATCCTACCCCCAACCCCCACTCCACAGACTAACCAAACCCCAACCCCCACTCCACAGACTAACCTACCCCCAAACCCAACCCTACTCCACAGACTAACCTAACACCAACCCCACTCCACAGACTAACCTAACCCCAACCCCACTCCACCGACTAACCTAACCCTAACCCCAACCCCAACCCCACTCCACAGACTAACCTAACCCCAACCCCACTCCACAGACTAACCCCAACCCCAACCCCACTCCACAAACTAACCTAACCCCAACCCCCAATCCACAGACTAACCTACCCCCAACCCCAACCCCACTCCACCGACGAACCTAACCCCTACCCCAACCCCACTCAGCAGACTAACCCCAACCCCAACCCCAAATCCACTCCACAGACTGACCTAACCCCAACCCCACTCCACAGACTAACCTAACCCCAACCCCAACCCCACTCCACAGACAAACCTAACCCCAACCCCTCTCCAAAGAATAACCCCAACCCCAACCCCAACCCCACTCCACAGAATAACCTAACCCCAACCCCACTCCACAGACTAACCTAACCCCAACCCCAACCGCACTCCACAGACTGACCTAACCCAAACCGAACTCCACAGACTAACCTAGCCCCAACCCCAATCCACAGACTAAACTAAACCCAACCCCACTCCACAGACTGACCTAACCCAAACCGCACTCCACAGACTAACCTAACCCCAACCCCAATCCACAGACTAAACTAAACCCAACCCCACTCCACAGACTAACCTAACCCCAACACCAACCCCACTCCACAGAATAATCTAACCCCAACCCCAACCCCACTACACAGACTAACCTAACCCCAACCCCACTCCACACACTAACCTAACCCCAACCCCACTCCACAGACTAACCTAACCCCAACCCCATCCCCACTCCACAGACTAACCTAACCCCAACCCCAACCCCACTCCACAGACTAACCTAACCCCAACCCTACTCCACAGACTAACCTACCCCCAACTCCACTCCACTCCACAGACTAACCTAACCCCAACCCCACTCCACAGACTAACCTAACCCCAACCCCACTCCACAGACTAACCTAACCCCAACCCCAACCCCACTCCACAGACTAACCTAACCCCAAACCAATCCCAGTCCACAGACTAACCTAATCCCAACCCCACTCCCACACCACAGACTAACCTAACCCCAACCCCAACCCCACTCCACAGACTAACCTAACCCCAACCCCCACTCAACAGACTAACCTAACCCCAACCCCACTCCGCAGACTAACCTAACCCCAACCGCAACCCCCACTCCACAGACTAACCTACCCCCAACCCCAACCCCCACTCCACAGACTAACCTACCCCCATCCCCAACCCCACTCCACAGACTAACCTAACCCCATCCCCACTCCACAGACTAACCTAACCCCAACCCCAACCGCACTCCACAGACTAACCTAACCCCAACCCCAATCCTCATACTAAACTAACCCCAACCCCACTCCACAGACTAACCTAACCCCAACACCAACCCCACTCCACAGACTAACCTAACCCCAACCCCACTCCACAGACTAACCTAACACTAACCCCAAACCCCACTCCACACACTAACCTAACCCCAACCCCACTCCACAGACTAACCTAACCCCAACCCCATTTCCACTCCACAGACTAACCTAACCCCAACCCCACTCCACAGACTAACCTAACCCCAACCCTACTCCACAGACTAACCTACCCCAAAACTCCACTCCACAGACTAACCTAACCCCAACCCCACTCCACAGACTAACCTAACCCCAACCCCACTCCACAGACTAACCTAACCCCAACCCCACTCCACAGACTAACCTAACCCCAACCCAACTCCACAGACTAACCTAACCCCAACCCCACTCCACCGACTAACCTAACCCCAACCCCAACCCCCACTCCACAGACTAACCTACCCCCAACCCCCACACCACTCCACAGACTAACCTAACCCCAACCCCCACTCCACAGACTAACCTACCCCCAACCCCAACCCCACTCCACAGACTAACCTAACCCCAACCCCACTCCAAAGACTAACCTAACCCCAACCCCACTCCACAGACTAACCTAACCCAAACCCCACTCCTCAGACTAACCTACCCCCAACCCCAACCCCAACCCCACTCCACAGAATAACCTAACCCCACCCCCACTCCACAGACTAACCTAACCCCAACCCCAAGCCCCATTCCACAGACTAACCTAACCCCAACCCAAACCCCACTCCACAGACAAACCTAACCCCAACCCCTCTCCAAAGACTAACCCCAACCCCAACCCCAACCCCACTCCACAGACTAACCTAACCCCAACCCCACTCCACAGACTAACCTAACCCCAAACCCAACCGCACTCCACAGACTAAACTAACCCCAACCCCAATCCACAGACTAAACTAACCCCAACCCAAATCCACAGACTAACCTAACCCCAACCCCACTCCACAGACTAACCTAACCCCAACCCCACTCAGCAGACAAACCTAACCCCAACCCCAACCCCACTCCACAGACTAACCTAACCCCAACCCAATCCCAGTCCACAGACTAACCTAATCCCAACTCCACTCCCACTCCACAGACTAACCTAACCCCAACCCCCACTCCACAGACTAACCTACCCCCAACCCCAACCCTACTCCACAGACTAACCTAACCCCAACCCAACTCCACAGACTAACCTACCCCCAACCCCAACCCCACTCCACAGACTAACCTAACCCCAACCCCCACTCCACAGACTAACCTACCC
>NW_026601472.1:0-49331 GCF_029448725.1 Salvelinus fontinalis
ATAATTCAGCTCTGCTCGGATGAGCCAGCCGTGGTCGGGCACCTCAGACTTAGTCACAAATGGATAATTCAGCTCTGCTCGGATGAGCCAGCCGTGGTCGGGCACCTCAGACTTGGTCGCAAATGGATAACTCAGCTCTGCTCGGATGAGCCAGCCGTGGTCGGGCACCTCAGACTTGGTCACAAATGGATAACTCAGCTCTGCTCGGATGAGCCAGCCGTGATCGGGCACCTCAGACTTGGTCGCAAATGGATAACTCAGCTCTGTTGTGATGAGCCAGCCGTGGTCGGGTACCTCAGACTTGGTCGCAAATGGATAACTCAGCTCTGTTGTGATGAGCCAGCCGTGGTCGGGTACCTCAGACTTGGTCACAAATGGGTAATTCAGCCCTGAACGGATAATTCAGCCCTGGTTGTGTAGGTCTGTACTTGGTTTCGATTAAGATCTTTCATCCTTTGCTCTCCATATGCTCCTTAGTTCAACATTTGATATCTTAGCATCAGTTGGATGCTTGATACCATACAAAGGGTTTCAGGTTGTCACTGAACAGTAGTTCTACGAAAATATGTGACTACACTCTGTAAAATAAAGTCCCCTAGGTCTCTTGAGTAACAATCATGAACAAAGCCGTGCCTTTCGTGGATTACTTTCCTGACATCTACCCCGAGCGTAGAGTTGTAAACCCTGACCTTGAACCTAATCTGGTAGGGGTGATGATCAAGTCTGTCCTCTTTAACAGACAGGAGGAGGCGCTGTTATGCAGAGGGTTGGTGGTGCAGGCTCGAGATATCAAAATCTACACTACGGTACACTTCAAAGTCACTGGTATAGCTCCTGTTGTGGGTTATGACCTAGACTTGGGTCGCGATCAGGATGGCGAGGAAGAGACCTGGGAGCTGGTTGGTAGAAATTGGTCTAAACACTTTGCTGCTGAGCCAGTGAACGTCCACGTTCTCCATGATGACATTAAGCGGAAAGTAAATGCTCTCGTTTTCCCGCTTAAATGTATATCCTTGGCCAAAAGGTATGTAGAATCTGTAAGGGGAGCACTCACCTTCGGAGACTTTTGCCCCGACAAGGGCTACTACATTGCTCGAGACGGTAACACGCCTGCCTTGTGCTCCAATGTCATGTTCGGTAGGGTCTATTTCATGTCTGCAAACAAGCTGAACCAGGTGCTCTCAGTATCCGAACTCATCTATGATCACGACCTGTCTGAGGCTGAGACTAAGCTCTTTGACAGTAAACACGTGGCCTATTTCTACAAGGCAGCGTGTCTGGACATTGAGACAGTGTTTGACAAATCATACCGAGACATGTCCCTAAGATGCGACTCATTCGCCTACAGGTTCCCCTACTGCACTGAGCGTACGGTCGAGGGCATGACAGAGTACAGGACTAAGCTGGTTCACATGCTAGACACTGGCAGGTCACAATTGCCAAAACATAGTAAGCACGTCTCTATCCCTACTCTATCTCCTGACATGCCAGGTCAGCAGCACGAGATAACCTGCATCTCTCTCGTGATCCTCAACTCCCACATACCCAAGACTTCACCTGACCACCACAGGAAGAAGCTGATAGTTGTCTATAACAAATGTAAGGTAACACACAACCACCAACCAGAGGCTGACCACGAACTAGCCAGGGGTGCCGGTATAGACGATGTCAGAAGGATTATGTTTTACCCGTGCTCCGGAGAACTCGCAGTCCTGGAGAAGATGATCCAACTGCTGTACAAGTACGGCATAGAACTGCTGTACGTGTTCAACGCCGAATTCGATGTGAGAGTGATCGAGCAGCGTGTGCATTTTTACACTCAATCGAATTACACCAAGTTCCGAGACGCCGTTACCCAGGAACGAGGAGCCTCGCTATTGCGAGCCTGGTACGGCCTCTTTGTCACCAAGGCCCTGGCCCATGACATGGTACCGTTCTTCCAGTTTGAAAACGTACGTTACCTTGATATGTACAAGGAGATGCTGAAGAGCGTAGGCTCTGTGTTGCTCAACGGAACCTTGACCGAGTACAAGCTCCAACTGATATCTGTGCACATCCAAACGTTCAACAAAGACAAGGCCAAGCTGGGCCACTTCAAGATGAACAGCTGCGGTATGAACATCATAGATCTGTACAGGATGGCGGGGACCAGAGATATAAAGTTTGCGTGTACCAGCATGAAGTTGAACGACGTGGCACCCTTTGTCATCTCCAAGGTCAGGAAGCTACACAGAAAGGTTCCAAAGGACACCAGAAAGCTTTGCAAGCTAGCGGACGTGGGTTACTCTAGCATGGACGAGATGATCAGACTCGGAGGTAGGAGTCTATTTGCCGTGCTCGTCTACAACTTGGTCGACTCACAGCTGTGCGCCAGGCTGGCTAAAGTTCTCAACCCAGTATCAACTCTGTTTCATCGATGTAGGGCCACTCTCAATATAGACGTGGTGGTACACGGGAGAGGGGATAACTTTTGCGGCTTTGTGCAGAGCATTCACTCGGTTCAGATCCCCCAGCTCAAGTTTACACTCGATACCCTCAGAGTGAAAGCGGGACCCCTGGGCATGGAACTGAACAGCCGACTGCGATGGGATCCTAATCTCGCCTCAGACAATGGTGACAGTGACATGTGGAAGGGAGGATCTGTGTGTGACCCACTCACTGGCCTACACTACTCGGGGCCCGGCATGGGTCTGGAGCTGTCCTTTGACTTCTCCAGTATGTACCCCTCGATCATGTGCGCTCTCAACATCTCACCTGAGACCACCATCCCCTGGCCTCCCGTTGACTTTCCCCACGATCTATCGGGTTGGGTGTGTTACAACTGGGAGGCTGAGGGGTTTCAGTACGCATCGCTCATTCTCAAGTACGACCAGACCCAAGGCTGCTTCATCCGTGCCCCGGGCATATTCTCTTCCTCGGTAGAGTACTATCTCAACCAGCGAGCTGAGTTCAAGAGGAAACTCAAGAACCCTGACATCAGCGAGGCCGAGCGGGTCTACTACAAGCTACAGGAGGGAGAGTGTAAAGTCCTAGCCAACTCCTTCTACGGAACGGCTCCTCGTCCCTGCGGGCCTCTCATATCTGGCCACGGCAGGCAACAGATTGCCGTTGTAAACAACTGTGTGTCTACGTTCTACCAGCACAGCTGCCCTGTTGTCTACGGAGACACTGACAGTGTCATGGTCTCAGTCGGATACGGTCCCCGGGACATCCCCGAAAGGGACGTGTCTGATGTAGTCGTGCACAGAACAGATACGCCCCGGTCCGGGGACACTGACATCAAACTCCTCGAGAGCTTTGCCTGTGATGGCCGGAAGGCTGTGGGTGACATGTTTAAGAGGGCTGGCTCCCAGGTGCCTGCCTTTCTGGACTACGTGCACACTGCCTTGGTTGAGGACACTCTCGAGAGGATGTACGTGATAGGCAGAGGTAACACACACCGAAATGTAGCCAGAGACCCGAAAGGAACATTCACCAAGGAAGGATATCCCGTCTTTGTGGCAAGAGTCCCTGGGTCCGAAGAAGTTGCGGATGTCACAGGGCCCTTCGTTAAAGACAGGAGAGTCAAGCTGGAGTATGAAAACAGTTGCTCGGTCTACTGTCACGTAGCTAAGAAGACCTACGTGGCTCTCAGTCACAACCTAGACGACAAGGGTGATCTGTCTTCGATCTCCGTAAAGGTCAGGGGGCTGTCGGCCTTCAAAAGTATGCGCTCCCCTTGTGATTCTGCCGTGACGGACACCTTCATATCCTGCGTCATGAGGGGAGACTGTGTCAAACTGGAGACTGACGTGTTGTCCTGCTTTTCAACCTCTCCCTGGCACCAGCTCAAGGCTGGAGATGTAATCTTATACCTGGAGAGGGAACCGATCCTGGACGATCACGGGCAGTGGTTAGACTTACATCGAGCTAGCTCCTTCCTCACCTCTTACCGAGTGGACGATGTTATAACGTTGAAGCTGGACTCTGGGTTCTCTGCGGTCTCTACGACACTGGTTCCCGTACAGGGCTACGAGTCTGCGTCGAGCGACACCATCACAGTGAGAACGCTGTACAAGGACTGGAAATACTGCATGAACCACATGTTCTCGCGCAAGGAAGCCATCCTCAGAGACCTGTTAGCGTGCAAAGCATCGCAACTCATCGCGTCCAAGATGGCAGCAGGGTTCTTTCCTTGGAGCAGTCTCATCAAATCATCAAAGAACAAGCACTTTAGTCAACAAACACTGGATCGCTTGCAGGTAGCCAACTCCAGTGTTAAAACGACCTACCTAGAAACTGTGAAGACGTGGCTACAGCACATTACAGGACTCTCTGTCAAGCCAGTCGAATGCCCCGAGTATCACAAGTGTAACCCTTGCGAAGCAGCCTTCTACAGATACCCCTTGAACCTCCAGGCTAACACAGGGTGTATCACGGCCATGTTCGGTGGATCGCTCATATGCGAGGCCAAGCGTTCCGACACAAGCGTGGTGTCTGACGGTGATAATGAACACGGGTCCAAACCCGTTAGAGATGACAACACGGAGGAGCATCACACCCCGGCCCCCAGAACCCTAACGCCAATCGATTCCTCGTCTTACACAGAGATCATTTCACACCCCTACCAGCCTTTCAACAAATGTTTCGCCAACTCCAGGGTGCTGATAGCTCACTATGCTGACTCTACCTTGGTGAACCGCTCTGGAAAGCTTTTAGCTCACTGCATTATAGACTACTGCTTACCCCGCTACATGTACAGTTCTGCCCTTGGCTCCCACAGCCTGGATGATTGCAAAGAGCACTTGCTCACCTCAATCTCCTCAGTCAGACAGAGGTTGAAGAGGGCAACCACGGCTTTCAACGCGGTAATGAACAACTGCCCTGAACACATGATACCCGTCTGCGGTAGTAGTGAGTTGGAGCACCTAAGGATCAACAGGGAAACTGTGGCGCGTCTGCCCGGTGAGAAACTCGAGGTCTGCAGCAATGTGATCACCAAGGACATGTCCCTACAGCCCCGTGATGTCTACAGGAACCTAAGCGCCTCGCTCGGGAAAAGGCTCACGGAAGCCATATCGGAAGGCATACTGTCCCTTGTCGACAACGACTCTTGCTCTGACGCCTCCATCTTGCTTTCGTTGCCGATTGTCATGTTGCAAGACGCTGGGATCACCTACTCTACTACTGGTAGGCTTTCCATAGTGAGAAGCGAGCTGTGCGAGAGGACTCTAGTTGACCTGGCAGGCCTTCTGTATCAGACTGTACTCATGTTGCAGATACAGACCCCTGACGCGTTCAGCTCTGGGCCCGTTATGTACCCAGAATCTGTTCTTTGCATCATGCCGTACTGTTGCGCCGACGCAAAAGTCATGAGAACCTGGATCGAGACCTTTAAGGAGAAAAAATGGATCACCCCTGTCCGGGCCACGCTCGGAAAGAGGAGACGTCCTCCCTCTGACTGCAGGGTGGTTACGTATCATTGCACCGGTTGTAAAAACTTCTACAAGGACCTGTTCACCAACAATATCCCCGGTCACAGGCTTATCCAGCGTGTCTACGGTGAAGACAAGAAGAGAAGGATAGGACGGTGTGTCAATGAAAGACGGTGGCTCTCGTGATCGAGACGAAAAGCACTGTATATACCATTTCGTATACATGCATTGAGTACAGACCGGTGATAGTATACCTTTAGCATCCCAAGCACGGGTAAAGATGTCTTTCAGTCAGAAGGAGTATGTGTTCACCCATACAATGAACAAGGTCAGTGAAGCACATCAGCCTACCATGTTCAAGATTGACTTGCAAGGGCTCATACCCTTTGGAGACTGCAGCACTCTGTTCGTCATTGACAACATGACAGTTACCGCATACAAGCAAGGCACCTTGGACAAAATACCAGTCAAGTTCACTGTCCTCAATGACAACAAGACAAGGATCCTGACTAATGATCCATCTAAACTTTCATCCCAGTGGAACGTTGACATTAACGGTGGCTCCTGTATCAAGATAGCTGGCACGGACACAGTGCCTTTCAATCGAACCCTATCTGTCTATGATGACGACAACAGGCAGGCTCTCATCAATGTCTTAGCCTTCATGATGTCAAACAGTCTCTGGGCCTCGGACAGAGCGAAAGGAGCTTTAGACGTTCTGGTCGCTTCTCCCCGAGGGGAGTTTCAATTCATATGCGGCCTGTGTTCGGCGAAAGGCTTTGTCAGCATTACCAGGGGACCCAGTGGAATAGCATCCTTTTCTTTCCCCCAGTGTGCAGACAGCTACGTGTGCGTACCTTCCCATCAACTCGGCACTGACAAGGACTATGATGCTCTCAGAAATGTCCTAGCTCTTTGGCGATCTGTCTCCCTCGACGACCTTGGAATTCTCCACAGAGTCACTCAGGAGATGGCAATGGCAACCCCGCGAGCCTTCCAAGACCTCGACTGTACATCTTTCCCTCCTAGACACATGTATGGTGGGGGTATTGTCATCCCATATGCTTTGATGAAATACGTCTCCGCACTGTACCAGACCATGAGCGAGTACGCGGACAACATTGCCATTGTAGACGAAAATAGGCCTCACATCAAAGTCTTGATCCAGAGCCCCTCTGAAAACATAGGTGAAATCACTGGGCATCTCTCAATCACCATACTCTATGGAACAACACTCTGGGACATATACACCAAACTCATCCATGGGCTGAGGCTTGCAGAGGGATGTGAGGAAGAAGACATTGACAGTCTTTCTACTGTCACACAGTTAAGCACCGAGGTGTTGATCAGGAGAACCCAGTTGAAGTTTATGTTGAATAACCATATGTCTTTAAGGGATTGGTATAACTTTTACTATGGGGCAACATGTATGGGTTAACAACAATTGCGTGATATGTGCAGGAGGACTATGTTATACAGTAATGTTTCACAAATATATTGAATAAAGGCAAAAGACACCATTGATTTGGTTTATTCATTTCAAGAAAAAGTACACTCTAGCTGTAACATTGTATAATATCTTACAGAGTATGTTATGAAAAGAGTTCACTATTCATATCCATAGCCTTGTGCTGAGAATATCGAACCCTCTTGTGTCCTTCGATCCTACTCCATCCTTGTCATTGTCTCCCCTCACATTAGGGGGAAGGTCGTGGCACAAAAGTTACATTCCTAGCCCCTCTCATGTAGTCAATCAACTCTCCTATGGTGTAGAAGTGTAGATTGGTCCCACATCGAAAGCCAGACCCATGGAACATGATTTTGTATACCTTTCCTTTCCCTGTTACAATGTCAAAGAGGTATCCAGAGCGATGTTCATCCATGTAACATACTGCAGCAGCAGGGTTGAAGTTTTCACTTTGCATACTCTTTAGACTGTTTAACAAGGCAGTGTGCTCACTTGACCCTGGGGACCTACCATTTGGCGACTGCCCAAGAGACAGTCCCCACCATGCACTCTTTAGTAACTGTATCATAGTATGCATCTCTTCCACTACACGTATGCAAGTCCCCTTGCTTTGACCACCAGGTATGGCTCTAGGTCTAGCCATCAGGTACCCTCCTGGGTAATTTGCAATCATGTCTTCTATAATTTTTGCTGGTTGACTGTATTCCCACTCTAGGAAGTCGGTGCATTTGTAACGGCCTCCAGTGACATATATGGCGAATGAGATAATGTCACAATCCCCTGTCTTCATCATACATGAACACACTCCTCCGGGCTCCGCTCCACGGTAGTCCGCTATGGCAAAAGCTCCCACCTTCACCTCGGGTCTATTGAGGAAAGATATCATTTGTTCCTCAGATACGGAACCCCACCAGTGGTCACCCAGTGACTCTACAAATGAAAGCCATGATCTGTCCAATAGAGGCCAGTTTCCATAGGTCACTTCCATCCCAGTCATTTCGAATGCACACTTGATATTTCTTCCCCAGTGCTGAGAGAGGCAAACTGTTAACAGATCCTAAGAACAGACCTTGCTATTTAACTGCCTCCCTGTAATGCTCGGTTGGGTAAACACAGAGAGTTGGACAGCACAGAAACAGTTGGACGAGTGCCCAGAGCTGGATAAACAAATAGAGCCGTTGCCTAGGTGAAGGGAAGATAAACAGACAGGGCTGGAGAAAGTAAGCCTGTGTGTACAGCATAGACAGGGTTGGATGAGGCTGTGTGGACAGCATAGACAAGGTTGGATGAGTGCCCAGGTGACGGGAAGATAAACAGACAGGGATGGAGAAAGTAAGCTTGTGTGGACAGCACAGACAAGGTTGGATGAGCATGTGTGGACAGCACAGACAAGGTTGGATGAGCCTGTGTGGACATCACAGACAAGGTTGGATGAGTGCCCAGGTGATGGAAAGATAAACAGACAGGGATGGAGAAAGTAAGCCTGTGTGGACAGTACAGAAACAGTTGGACGAGTGCCCAGAGCTGGATAAACAAATAGAGCCGTTGCCTAGGTGAAGGGAAGATAAACAGACAGGGCTGGAGAAAGTAAGCCTGTGTGTACAACATAGACAGGGTTGGATGAGGCTGTGTGGACAGCATAGACAAGGTTGGATGAGTGCCCAGGTGACGGGAAGATAAACAGACAGGGATGGAGAAAGTAAGCCTGTGTGGACAGCACAGACAAGGTTGGATGAGCATGCGTGGACAGCACAGACAAGGTTGGATGAGCCTGTGTGGACATCACAGACAAGGTTGGATGAGTGCCCAGGGCTGGATAAACAAGTAGAGCTGTTGCCTAGGTGGTGGGGAGATACACAAGACAGGGATGGAGAAAGTAAGCCTGTGTGGACAGCACAGAAACAGTTGGACGAGTGCCCAAGGGCTGGATAAACAAGTAGAGACTTGCCCAGGTGGTGGGGAGATACACAAGACAGGGCTGGAGAAAGTAAGCCTGTGTGGACACAACAGCCACTGTATGATGAGTGGTAGATGAGTAGCTAAACACCTTAGCTTGGATGAATAGATAATGTGTGGATTTAGAGACAAGGTTGGATGCACGCAAGTGGTTGAGTAACAGGCCAAGGATGAATAACCAAGGCATTGTGGCATGAATGGAGCCCTTTTGGATAGCACAGACACGGTTGGATGAAGCAGTACCGGGTGGATAGCCCAGCTATAATGACTTTGTGAAACATGTGTAGTTGCAACGGTACTGCTCTTTGTAATGTATGTGAATAAAAAGAACAAGGCTCTGACATGACTGGTGATACACTTTATTGATTGCATGTCAAAACAATGATATGTAATGTATATTACATTGACACATATACTGTCACAAATATTAATTGAGATGTACAGTAATACAATGGTCATGGCCTATACCTCTGGTCATACGGGCTAGTCTGTATGGAACGTTTGAGACTGGGTAGGCCTCCACTTGACTCCACTGGTCCCCTCCTTCTCCCTCCTGTTACATCCATCTTGCTCATGCACAGGTCCTGTGTTGTAGAAAGGGGTCTTGGTACAAAGGAAACCTTTACAACCGTTGTCATATGGTCCAGCAAACTTGTCATTGAGTTAAAGTGTATATCTGTATCAAGCACAAACCCAGACTTATCAAACGTGACCTTGTATGGTTGTCCTTTTGCTGTTACAATTTCGAAGAGGTATCCATATTCCTCTTCATCCATGTAACAGATCGCTGCAGCTGGCTTGGGGTATTCATCTTCCATCTTTTTTAGGTCCTGTATAACATCAATGTGATTTGATGACATTGGGGAACTGCCCGTCGAATGTCCCCACCATGCACCCTCTAGTAGCTGTATCATTTCACGCATCCCTTCCACTACACATTTGCCAGACCAATTGTTCTGTTCATCAGGTATGTCTCTTGGTCTAGCCATCAAGTAACCGCTTGGGACTGCTTTAAGCACATCGGTTATTAGCTGAACAGGGTCACCTCTGTCCCAGTCTAGGAACTCAGTGCATTTGTAATAGCCTTGGGTGACGTGTATATCAAATGGGATGAGAGTATTGTCAGTGCTCTTCACCATACAGGAACACACTCCTCCCTGCATGTCACCAAAGTAGGCCGTGATGGCAATAGCTCCTACAGTAACTTCGGGTCTATTTAGGGATGACATTAGCTGCTCTTTAGAGACGGAGCCCCACCACCTCTCACCCAGCCATTCTACCAGTGGAAGCCAGGATCTGTTCAATAGAGGCCAGTTGCCATATTTCCTTTGCTTAGCGACACGGAGTGAGTCGAATTGTCTTCTCCCCATATAGGCCATCTTCCAACCACTTACCTATTTTGCTATGTGTATGTAATTGGTATCATAGTTCTTGTGATTCAGCCATTGTAAATAGTAGGAAAAGTGGAACCATACCCCAAAGCCGCACACTCTCACCAACCCCAGGAAAGGGCCTTATGTTTTCTAACTGTTGTTGCTAGAGACGTGGCTAGTTGCTCATCATGATTATGATCACATGCAGCCTTACGAACAGCTTTCACCTCTGTACAACCACACCTAACCCGTAACTTAACCCACTCATGAAAAGGTGTTTAACTGTGACACCTACTGCAACTGTCGCATTTAACAGCTAATCATGGACCTATATCTCCTTACCTCAGGCAATTGTGCATTTCCGACCTCTAATCATGTCAGAGGAGAGTGGTATAGAAACTGACAATAGCGAGCTGAGCCTGGTAGGAGAGACGCATGTTATATCATACTCTATAGACACCTCTTTCATAGACCATACTCATCACAGGCATTTAACTTGTACTGATTCTAACACTCGTCTCTATTCCACAGGTATCTACCATAATCCTGACCCGTTCTGTAGGTACTCGGTTTGATGTCCTTTCATTCACTGTTGTAAAGTATACCATGTATAAGTGATACATTTCCCATGTCTTTAATACACATTCAGGAGAGTGATTACATACTATCGTCTGACGATGAGGGACCTAGGAACCTTGTCTTGGAACAAGCTCCTCCACTGTTTCCCCCAGAAGTCGTCAACCGGCCTCAACCTCACCTAGCATTACCTCCTCTTCCCCAGTTGAACAATGCAGAAGATGAAATGGTAGATATGGTAGTGTATACTGTGATGACACTTTTGCTTGAGTGTATGACTTGTTGGTAATGTGGTTATGTCTCTTTCGCTCAAGTATATGGCCGATGATGAGGATGGAGCTGATGCGGATGGAGATTATGATGATGGAGATGACTAGGTTGCAATGTGTTGAGATCTAACTACACTGAACCCATTTTATTCATTTTTGAGCTGCCACTATGTCCTACTTTTGGTATGGATGTATGTAAATGTTATGTACTCTGTAAATAAATGTGACCTGGTATTCTTGCTCAGGATATTATTGTCTTTATTCACAGAAGGATATGGACATTGAATAATACACCACAAGCACTTTGTAATGGCACATTTACCAAGCGATATGACAGTGATTACATATGCTCTCCACCTATATCTTTCCTACTCTAGACATTGTGTCTGGCATCTGTGACACCTGGGTGACGTTCCAGGCCTTCATCCCCAAAGATGTGGTTCTTTGGTCGGGCAACAAAGGTTGCATCTTCAAGGCAGCAGATGCGGGAAAGAATAGATGTGATATATGGAAAGTGTACACCTGTCCCAATCGTAAACCCCAAGTTATCAAACGTCACCTTGAATCTCTTTCCCTTGGCAGTTACAATATCAAACAGGTATCCCAAACTGTCCTCATTCATATAATGGATTGCGGCAGCTGGGTTGGTGTGCTTGTTTTTCCTCATTCGTAGAAGCTCTATCACTTTACCATGTGGTGGGGACATTTCCAAACTGAGGAATGCAGCTCCCCACCATGAGCCTTTTATCAGCTTTACAATATAACGCAGCTCGTCCACAATTTGTGTCATAGCAAAGTATTTGGGGTTATGAGCCATCCACCTGGGTCTACGTAGCAAGTGTCCTTCTCCCAGTTTACGCACCAGAACTTTCATAATGTCAATAGGAGTTGAAAATAGACCTTGTACCATATCGGTACAGATGTACCTGCCTCGACTAATAACAACAGTAAAGGTCATGACTGAATCCTGTGTCTTCACCATAATCGAACACACTCCTCCTTGCATGCCACCGAAGTGTGCTGCGACGACAATGTCCCCTTTGCGACTGTTAGATGTATCCATGAATGTGATAATCTGCTCTTTAGAGACTGATCCCCACCAGCGCTCCCCCAGCCATTCTAGGAAGGAATGCCATGATGTGTTCAGTATAGACCAACTAAGCATGCTTTCCATCGAATGTTGCTTTCTCGAATCTTCCACAGCTGGAATCGAGTCGTGACCATCTTCACAGTAAACCTGTACCTCGCCACCCTCTTCGCTGTAGCCTTCGTTGCTGTCCACCACCTCGCCATCGTCAACCTCTTCATCGTACACGTCTTCACAGTCCACCACCTCGTCGTCGTAAACCTCTTCATCGTACACGTCGTCACAGTCCACCACCTCGTCATCATCGACTTCTTCACATTCCACGACAGCGCCGGTGTCAACCTCTTCACCATAGACCTCTTCACAGTAGACCACCTCTTCGTCGTCAACCTGTTCACTGTAGAGCTGTTCACTGTCGACGTCTTGGGTGTGGACCTCGTAGTCTGACTCCTCGGAATCGTAAATGTCGTAGTCCACAAGACTATCGGTTGAACGGGGACTGGTTTCAGCCTCTTGGTCTCTGGTATCCTCCATGTCAGCACCGGGAGTATCTCGGTTATGGGTATAGTCCTCTTGACAATTGTCCTGATAATCATCACACATCCAATCCTCGTAGTCACCTGCCATGTCCGCTCCCGAACTGCTTTCGGAATCAGATGATTTGGAGCCTGAGGACCTAACTGCTTGTGGTATATGGCTGTTCCCAATCTCATAACCCTGGCAGTAACCGTAACAAGACTGAGTCTGAGGCCTCTTGACACAAACGACTGTCTCGTAATGGTTCCGACTATTCTCCAAATATATGCCCTGCTTAGACACCTCTAAACCATTAGATCTGTATTCAATCCAACGGTTGGTATAGTATGTATATATGCTTACCCCCAACATGTCTGCAGCTGCTTGAATCTCCACTTCGGTCGCCCAACTACCTAAACAATTCATGTTGGACTCCGTAATGTACTCTGACACTGAACGGTAACACACTCTCAGGATGGTCCTATACATATGTTGTTTGCTCTGTAGCTGCTGCACCACCGCATTTCGAATTGGCTCATGGTACTCCTCTGTACCACACAGTGCTTCACTGACCGCTCTGAAGAAACAATTTCCGTCACCTTTTATTTTCACATTCTTACACGGAGCACCTAACACACCAGACGCAGTATGACTGAGAGACCTCTTCTTGCACTGCACCTTCAGCCTAGTGCACAGCAGCTGGGCATCTTCAACTGTAACAGGGTTGAACTGCAGCTCTCTGCATGTGCTGCCACTAACAAAGTCAATGTCCGAGTCGTCGCTACTGTCATTCTCCTTTGCTGTATTACAATATCTGAGTGTATAGAAAGACTCTGATTTCCCATGTGCCATTGTACACTCTGTTCTGCTTCCTGAGAGACGTCAGTATGGTCATTAATATATCGCTTTGGCCCCTATTGTCAAAGACCCACAGTTCTGCAGACTGAGCCATGATAGGGCGGGCCTAAGGAAAGCGTCATCAATCACACAGAGCTTAACAGAAGCCACAGGAGCCTATAAGGCTTCCATGCTTGCTGACTGAGTCATAATAGGGCGGGCCTAAGGAAAGCGTCATCAATCACACAGAGCTTAACAGAAGCCGCAGGAGCCTAGAAGGCTTCCAGGCTTGCTCACTGAGTCATGATAGGGCGGGCCTAAGGAAAGCCGCATCAAACACACTGAGCTCTGACAGAAGCCGCAGGAGCTAGGAGGCGGCCGGAGGCTAGAGGCTTGGGAGGGGCTGGGAGGGGGGGTAGCCTTGGGTGAGGGAGGGTGGTGTGGGTGGAATGGGCTAAGGATTGAATCTCAGAGCTTGACGAAGGGGCGGCGGGGGCAAGGGGGGGAGGAGGCAGGACCGGGGGGAGGGAGGGCTGGGGGGGCGAGGGGGGGGCGAGGCAGGGGGGGGGGTGAAGGTGGGGGAGGGTGGGGGGGGCGGGGGGAGGGAAGCGAGGTGGGAGGGGGGCGGGGCGGGGGGGGGGGGGGTGGGGGGGGGGGGGGGGGGGGGGGGGGGGGGGGGGGGGGCGGGGGGCGCGGGGGGGGGGGGGGGGTACGGGCGGGGGGGGCGGGGGGCGGGGGGGGGGGGGCGGTGAGGCGGCGGGGGGCGGGGGGGGTGGGGGGGCGGGAGGGGGGAGGGGGAGGGCGGAGGAGGGAGGGGTGAGGGGGGGTCGCGCGGGGGGGGGGGGGGCCGAGGGGGCGCGGGGGGGGGGGGGAGGGGCGGGGGGGGTGGGGGCGGAGGGGGGGGGGGGGGGGGAGGGCTAGGGGGGGAGGGGAGGGGGAGGGGGAGGGGAGCGGGGGGGCGGGGGGGAGTGCGGGGGCGGGGGGCGGGGGCGGGGGGAGGGATGGGCGGGGGGGTGGGGGGGGGGCGGGCGGGGGGCGGGGGGGGGGGGGGGGGGGGGGGGAGAGGGCGTTGAGGGGGGAGGAGGGGCAGGGGGGAGGGGGGCGGTAAGGAGAGGGGAGGGCGAAGGAGGGCAAGGGGGGGCAGTGAGTGCAGTAGAAGAGAGGAGGCTCAGGTCAGGCAGAGTCTTGTTTACCAACTGTACTTTATTGATAAAAGAGGTCCACATCACCATAGTACCAAATGAATACAATATAACATTTCAACTGTTAGGATAATTACATCTCCCCCATACTTTCTCGGAGGCAGTGTCAGATTCAGAACTCAGGCCCCCCATCCATACCACGATATTCTCCGTCAAGGTCAAGTCCCCCATCCACACCCAGGTAGTCTTCTTCAAGCACAGGTCCATCACTGATTACACTGTGCTTTTCGTACAGATGCATACATAGAGACAAGTGGATTGTTGCAACGAAGATGAACAGGTTACCCATAATAGTCCTACTTGTTATAGCTGATACCTCTTCCCCAGTGTTGATAAATGTAAACTCTTGTAACAACCCAAACTGACTTATAAGTACTTCCCTGTATTAGTGCGTTGGCTAGAACATCAAGTGTTGGATAACTGATACGTGGTTTTGCTACACTACTGAAAGCTGGATCTATTGTCACAGCCTCCAAATTCCACAGACAGGATACAACATAAAGTTTTGGATAACTGAGAGGTTGTGGTGGACACTCACAGATTCAACATTACGGCCAAGGGCCCTGTGTGCGAAGTGACAGGCTGTCCCCCCGTACTGCCCTTGGGCCCCGTGTGAGTTTGGGTATTGATTCTAAAAACGCCCCCCCTCCTGCACTACCTTCCCTTGGTTGTGGATATTGTGCCTTTTGGGTATGGTTGTTGTTACATAACCCTCCCGTTGTCCTTCTATTATGCCTAGCACACAGTGTCCCCCCCCGGGGTCACTCTGTCCCGTCTTGGCTAAAGGCCCAGTGGGCACAAGTGTGACAGTATGGGTGTGAACAGCCTTTGCAGATGTATTTCTTACACCTGCAGCACGCTGTGTGTGTCTTGGCGTCCTTCTTGGGTGGGCAGACCTGACACCTCTTCCTCTTACTCGCCCCCAGCGGGGCGGCCGGGGCGGCGGCGGCGGCCGGGCCGGCGGCTCGCTCGCGGGCCTGCGGACGAGCCTCGGCGGATACACGCTCGCCCCGTATGACTTTGACAAGTGCGGACGCGGCTTCGGTGCGGGGGAGACGCTGCCTTCTTTGGATCAAGGGCTTCACGAGCGCCTTTCCGAGCTGCTCCAGGAACACCCTCCTCTTGTTCCGCTTCCCGGGCATCCAGTCGGGGTTGATCTCTCGCCATATGACAAAGGCGTTGTAGGAGGACACGTCGAGGATGTTGTGGAAGATGACCAGGGGCCAGCGGGCGGTCATCCGTCTGCAGCTGTAGGTCCCGACCACCTTGTCTAGGTTGTCCACGCCGCCCTTGTTGCAGTTGTAGTCTAGGATGAGGGCCGGCTTCCGGTCTCGGCGATCGCTGACGTCGGGCTCCGCGTGCCGCGTGCTCAGAAGCAGCACGTTCTTATTTCTCTTTGCCAGGTAGGACACTAGAGTGGCGGTGGGCGTGAAGGCGAACCTGGAGGACGAGACCTGTCTGCCCTTGGACTGGAGCAGCGCGGGAGGGAGCTCGGGCTTGTTCTTTCGCACCGTGCCCACCATGGTGAGGTTCCTCTCGAGGAGCCGCTGCCCGAGTTCGTAGGAGGTGAAGAAATTGTCACACGTGACGTTGTGACCGGCCGGCAGTCCCTCGGTCAGATCGAGGACGACGCGCGCGCCCTGGTTCTTCTCGGGGCATCCGCCGGCCGCCTTGCCGGTGTACACTTGCATCTTCCAAGCGTAGCTGGACTTGGCGTCGCAGGCCACCCACGACTTGATGCCGTATTTGGCCGGCTTGCTGGGAATGTACTGTCGGAAAGGACAGCGTCCTTGAGGCGAGGGAGAGGGGAGGGAGAGGAGAGGGAGAGGAGAGGGAGAGGAGATTAGCAGGAGATTAGCAGCGTCATGAGTTACAGGCTCACCATCGGGGCGCACTGCGTTTACGTTACACGCAGCCGCCACCGCCGCCACCCGTGCCACTGCCCATTGCTACTGCTGCCCATTGCTACTACTGCAGATTGCTACCGCTGCCCGTGCTACTACACGTACATACACAGATACATTGACTGCTACCGCTCTCTATGCACAGATACATAGACTGCCCGTGCTCTCCACGCCACGCGTACAAACACAGATACATAGACTGCTACCGCTCTCTATGCACAGATACATAGACTGCCCGTGCTCTCTACGCTACGCGTACGTACACAGATGCATAGACGGTACCTCTGAACGGGACCAGTTGTTCGTCCACCGTCACTTCGGGCCCCGGGTTGTAGAGGGCCTGCAGCCGCTCCTCCCACAGGTCCCACACCTCTCTCACGGCCGCCAGTCTGTCGGTGGCGAGTCTCGCGGGTCTCGACTGGCGGTCGTCGAATCGCAGCAGCCTCGAGTACTTGTGAAACGCCTTGAGCGGCATGGTGGCGCGGAACACGGTCCTGCCGCTCTCGGCGTCCCACAGGCTGGCCGCGGCCTCGCCTCGGGACCTGTAGACGCCGGCTAGGATCAGCAGCCCTACGTAGGCGCGCAGGTCGGTGGAGTCCATGGGTCGCCAGCCGTCGCCGTATTTTCTCACCCCCTGCAGATTGGTCATGTCCACGATGATCCTTTCTATCGCCGGTGTGACAAACAGCCTGAAGGCGGACTCGATGTCGAGCGCTCGCGACGCGGCGTAGGCCGTGGGGCCCGGCGTCACGGCGGGGCAGGGCGGGCGGATGGCGCGGGGTCGGTCCGGGCCGCGATAGGCCGCGGAGGACCATTTGATTTTGCCGTTTTTCGACAGCAACGTCTCCCTTTCTCGCTCTGGCTCTCTGGCTCTGTCTGGCTCTCTGTCTCGCTCTAGGGCAGCGGCCGCGTCTCCCTCCGGCTCTTCCTCCGGCTCTTCCTCCGAAGAGGAGCACGACCGCGAGGCCGAGTCGTCTCCGTAGTCGTTCGCGTCGCGCTCGGGGTTGTATTCCTCACCGTCTTCATCTTCCGAAACGTCCTCCTCTTCGGAATCGCAGTAGTCTTCTTCGTCTTCTTGGTCGACGCTGGAGGATATCTGTTCCAGGACCTGAGCCGCGCTGAAACCGGGACTGCGAGGCGTCGTAGGCGGAGGCAACACGCTCGACGGGGTCGTATTCCTCGTTGCCGTCGTCCTCGTCGTCGTCCTCATCATCGTCCTCATCTTGTTCTTCTTGTTGTTGTTGTTGTTCTTGTTGTTGTTGTTGTTCTTGTTCTTCTTCTTCTTCCTGACAATATTAGTAGGCTCTCTACGCCCTGCTTACTGTCGTAGGCGGAGGGCTCACGCTCGGCGGGGTCGTATTCCTCCTCGTCGTCGTCCTCGTCGTCGTCCTCTTCTTCTTCTTCTTCTTCTTCTTCTTCCTGACAATATTAGTAGCCTCTCTACGCCCTGCTTACGGTGGCCACGTGAATGGGACGAGGCACGCGAATGGACGAGGCGCGTGGTCGGCCCTGCCTGCTCCTTCGGCCCTTCGGCCCTTCGGCCCTTCGCCCCTTCGGCCCCTTGGCCCCTTCGGTCCCATCCGGGACGCTCGGCTGGCCTACCCGCGTGATAGCACCGAGGTCGTGCACAGAGTTGGTGGGGACAACTGGTCCCTGCCGGGGTCACTCCGACCCGGCCCAGACAGAGGGGAACAACTCCTAACACAGGCCCCGGGTCACTCCGACCCGGCTCAGACAGGGGTAGGAGGGGAGGGTTTACAACATACACCTTGCTAACGCCGCCGGGGTCTCTCTGACCCCAGGCCCCCGGAACAGAGGGGAACAACTCATAACGCAGGGCTTACAACAGGGCTCGGGTCAATGTGACCTGGCCCAGACAGGGGTAGGAGGGTTACAACATACACCTTGCTAAACGCTGCCGGGGTCTCTCTAACCCACACAGACACTGGGAATCGACTCGGAACGCTGGCCGGTGGTCACTCTGTCCCGCCGAGGCAAGGGGAAGGTTGTCTAACAACAGCCATACCCGAAAGGCACAATTTCCACAACCAAGGGAAAGTAGTTTGTAGGGGGGCGTTTTTAGATTCGATATCCAAACTCACACGGTGCCCAAGGGCCCGTTGGGGGGCAGACACGCCGTATTCGACACAGGCCCTTGCCCGGAATGTTGAGAATGTCAATTTTGGGGCAGGACCTTTTACTAGTATCCAGCAGGTGGTGGTGTTGGGTCACCGTGACCCCGGCCTGCCGGGGTCTCTCTGACCCACACAGACACGGGGGAAGCGACAGGTGACGCTGCCGAGGGTCACTCTGACCCCTCTGACGTCACTATGACCCCGCCCACACAGGGGCAGGGGCAGGAGGGTTACAACATACACCTTGCTAACGCCGCCGGGGTCACTCTGACCCCTCTGACGTCACTATGACCCCGCCCACACAGGGGCAGGAGGGTTACAACATACACCTTGCTAAGGCTGCCGGGGTCACTCCGACCCACACACAGACACGGGCAATCAACTCGGAACTGCCCGGGGTCGCTCTGACCCGCCGAGACAACGGGAGGGTTATAAGGGCACTGATATTGCTATGACTGTACGGACACTTCTTACGTCTTCCCCTGGATGCCTTTACGTGATGACGATTCTAATGGGGTCGATTGCGCGTTCACAGGCCCTATAAATCAAAAAACCCTGTAGCTAGCAAGTCTTTTCTTGGTGCGTCACGCGCGTGGAGGACACCGACCCTCTCCTGTTCCAAGCGTTAGTTTAGCCTGTTATATTTCTCCGGTCATCTTTTCACTCGTTATAGGAGTTAAAAACATCATAAGGTAGTTAATTTAAAGCGTTTTATAGCAAATTATATCCGTTTAGTGTGATTTTGGGACATTTATTTCTTTAACGCTGTGAATAGGTGGGCACGCTTTCAGTTCATCCCGAACGCAGTTGGCATTTCCACATGGCAAGAGGACAGCTTTCCACCAAAAGACGATTCCTCCCAAGAAAGGATCCTTTGCCCAAGATACTGATGGAAGAACAGCTCAAGGTAGGACATTTTTATTATGATAAATCGTGTTTCTGTCGAAACATTTTAGTGGCTTAGGACGCCATGTTTTTTGACGTAGCTTCGCTTGGCGCAAACTGTATTGAAAAGTAAGGATAAATTAAAAAATGTAATTCCGCAATTGTATTAAGAATTAAATTGTCTATCAATCCCTGTCCACCCTATATTTTTTAGTCACGTTTATGAGTATTTATGTATAAGAGTAGATCACTGTCTAAGTGGCGCAAGGACATTTTCTGACCAGCTTGTCTACATTTCACATTGTCTAACCATGATTTTGGTGGCTAAATATAAACATTTTCGATCAAACTGTATATGCATGTTGTAATGTGATGTTACAGGAGTGTCATCGGAAGAATTCTGAGAAGGTTAGTGAAAAAATTAATATCTTTTGGCGATGTTGACTTTTATCGCTCACTTTGGCTAGAATCAATGCTGGGCTGCTATGTGCTATGTGCTATGCTAATATAACGATTTATTGTGTTTTCGCTGTAAGACACTTAGAAAATCTGAAATATTGTCTGTATTCACAGGATCTGTGTCTTTCGATTCGTGTATGCTGTGTATTTTTACGAAATGTTTGATGATTAGTAAGTAGGTAAACACGTTGCTCTAAGTAGTTTTTCTATTCCATTTGTGACGGTGGGTGCAATTGTAACCTATGCCATCTACCTGAAATATGCACTTTTTTCTAACAAAACCTATCCCATACCATAAATATGTTATCAGACTGTCATCTAATGAGTTTTTTTGTTGGTTAGGGGCTATAAATATCTTAGTTTAGCCGAATTGGTGATGGCTACTGGTGTTGGTGGACAAATAAAAGATGGTGGATTATGCTAATGTATTTTTAGGTAATAGATGTACATCTTTACATATTGTGTCTTCCCTGTAAAACATTTTAAAAATCGGACATGTTGACTGGATTCACAAGATCTGTGTCTTTCATTAGCTGTATTGGACTTTAATGTGTGAAAGTTAAATATTTTAAAAAAATATTTTTTTTGAATTTCGCGGCACTGGTTTTTCAGTGGGGGGGGGGGGGGGGGGGGTGTGCCGCTAGCGCCACGCTGATCCTAGACAGGTTAACTGCTGTTTTGACCCCTTTCGCAACATTTTACAGAAAAAAATTTCTGCTATATAAAAATCTTCCCCTTCTTGTCTGCTTTTCAAGTACGAAGTCGGATTTCAAATCGGGGCTACCAATCTGTAACTAGAGCTATTTTCGTAACTCATTGCATGTCTTTTAGGTTTTTGTAAAACATGTCAGAAGTTAGAAGATTCATTTATTTCCAAACAACTATCATTTTGACCACTAAACCAAAGAGTTTGACAAAAAATATTTTGGATTAAAACCTTCCTCTACTTCTCTGCTTGTCAAATGCGGAGAACGTTTATTCAGTATGGAACTTACGTTAGAGCAGTTTCTCTAAATGCACTACCACATGTTTTTCAAACTTTCCCAAACTTTAACTGCCGTTTTGACCCCTTTCGCAACATTTTACAGAAAAAAAATTCTGCTATATAAAAAACTTCCCCTTCTTGTCTGCTTTTCAAGTACGAAGTCGGATTTCAAATCGGGGCTACCAATCTGTAACTAGAGCTATTTTGGTAACCCATTGCATGTCTTTTAGGTTTTTGTAAAACATGTCAGAAGTTAGAAGATTCATTTATTTCCAAACAACTATCATTTTGACCACTAAAAGAGTTAGACAAAAAATATTTTGGATTAAATCCTTCCTCTACTTCTCTGCTTGTCAAATGCGGAGAACGTTTATTCAGTATGGAACTTACGTTAGAGCAGTTTTCCTAAATGCACTACCACATGTTTTTCAAACTTTCCCAAACTTTAACTGCTGTTTTGACCCCTTTCGCAACATTTTACAGAAAAAAAATTCCGCTATATAAAAAACTTCCCCTTGTCTGCTTTTCAAGTACGAAGTCGGATTTCAAATCGGGGCTACCAATCTGTAACTAGAGCTATTTTCGTAACCCATTGCATGTCTTTTAGGTTTTTGTAAAACATGTCAGAAGTTAGAAGATTCATTTATTTCCAAACAACTATCATTTTGACCACTAAACCAAAGAGTTTGACAAAAAATATTTTGGATTAAATCCTTCCTCTACTTCTCTGCTTGTCAAATGCGGAGAACGTTTATTCAGTATGGAACTTACGTTAGAGCAGTTTCTCTAAATGCACTACCACATGTTTTTCAAACTTTCCCAAACTTTAACTGCCGTTTTGACCCCTTTCGCAACATTTTACAGAAAAAAAATTCTGCTATATAAAAAACTTCCCCTTCTTGTCTGCTTTTCAAGTACGAAGTCGGATTTCAAATCGGGGCTACCAATCTGTAACTAGAGCTATTTTAGTAACCCATTGCATGTCTTTTAGGTTTTTGTAAAACATGTCAGAAGTTAGAAGATTCATTTATTTCCAAACAACTATCATTTTGACCACTAAAAGAGTTAGACAAAAAATATTTTGGATTAAATCCTTCCTCTACTTCTCTGCTTGTCAAATGCGGAGAACGTTTATTCAGTATGGAACTTACGTTAGAGCAGTTTTCCTAAATGCACTACCACATGTTTTTCAAACTTTCCCAAACTTTAACTGCTGTTTTGACCCCTTTCGCAACATTTTACAGAAAAAAAATTCCGCTATATAAAAAACTTCCCCTTGTCTGCTTTTCAAGTACGAAGTCGGATTTCAAATCGGGGCTACCAATCTGTAACTAGAGCTATTTTCGTAACCCATTGCATGTCTTTTAGGTTTTTGTAAAACATGTCAGAAGTTAGAAGATTCATTTATTTCCAAACAACTATCATTTTGACCACTAAACCAAAGAGTTTGACAAAAAATATTTTGGATTAAATCCTTCCTCTACTTCTCTGCTTGTCAAATGCGGAGAACGTTTATTCAGTATGGAACTTACGTTAGAGCAGTTTCTCTAAATGCACTACCACATGTTTTTCAAACTTTCCCAAACTTTAACTGCCGTTTTGACCCCTTTCGCAACATTTTACAGAAAAAAAATTCTGCTATATAAAAATCTTCCCCTTCTCGTCTGCTTTTCAAGTACGAAGTCGGATTTCAAATCGGGGCTACCAATCTGTAACTAGAGCTATTTTCGTAACTCATTGCATGTCTTTTAGGTTTTTGGAAAAACATGTCAGAAGTTAGAAGATTCATTTATTTCCAAACAACTATCATTTTGACCACTAAACCAAAGAGTTTGACAAAAAATATTTTGGATTAAAACCTTCCTCTACTTCTCTGCTTGTCAAATGCGGAGAACGTTTATTCAGTATGGAACTTACGTTAGAGCAGTTTCTCTAAATGCACTACCACATGTTTTTCAAACTTTCCCAAACTTTAACTGCTGTTTTGACCCCTTTCGCAACATTTTACAGAAAAAAAATTCCGCTATATAAAAAACTTCCCCTTGTCTGCTTTTCAAGTACGAAGTCGGATTTCAAATCGGGGCTACCAATCTGTAACTAGAGCTATTTTCGTAACCCATTGCATGTCTTTTAGGTTTTTGTAAAACATGTCAGAAGTTAGAAGATTCATTTATTTCCAAACAACTATCATTTTGACCACTAAACCAAAGAGTTTGACAAAAAATATTTTGGATTAAATCCTTCCTCTACTTCTCTGCTTGTCAAATGCGGAGAACGTTTATTCAGTATGGAACTTACGTTAGAGCAGTTTCTCTAAATGCACTACCACATGTTTTTCAAACTTTCCCAAACTTTAACTGCTGTTTTGACCCCTTTCGCAACATTTTACAGAAAACAAATTCTGCTATATAAAAATCTTCCCCTTCTTGTCTGCTTTTCAAGGACGAAGTCGGATTTCAAATCGGGGCTACCAATCTGTAACTAGAGCTAATTTCGTAACTCATTGCATGTCTTTTAGGTTTTTGTAAAACATGTCAGAAGTTAGAAGATTCATTTATTTCCAAACAACTATCATTTTGACCACTAAACCAAAGAGTTTGACAAAAAATATTTTGGATTAAATCCTTCCTCTACTTCTCTGCTTGTCAAATGCGGAGAACGTTTATTCAGTATGGAACTTACATTAGAGCAGTTTCTCTAAATGCACTACCACATGTTTTTCAAACTTTCCCAAACTTTAACTGCTGTTTTGACCCCTTTCGCAACATTTTACAGAAAACAAATTCTGCTATATAAAAATCTTCCCCTTCTTGTCTGCTTTTCAAGTACGAAGTCGGATTTCAAATCGGGGCTACCAATCTGTAACTAGAGCTAATTTCGTAACTCATTGCATGTCTTTTAGGTTTTTGTAAAACATGTCAGAAGTTAGAAGATTCATTTATTTCCAAACAACTATCATTTTGACCACTAAACCAAAGAGTTTGACAAAAAATATTTTGGATTAAAACCTTCCTCTACTTCTCTGCTTGTCAAATGCGGAGTACGTTTATTCAGTATGGAACTTACGTTAGAGCAGTTTCTCTAAATGCACTACCACATGTTTTTCAAACTTTCCCAAACTTTAACTGCTGTTTTGACCCCTTTCGCAACATTTTACAGAAAAAAAATTCTGCTATATAAAAATCTTCCCCTTCTTGTCTGCTTTTCAAGTACGAAGTCGGATTTCAAATCGGGGCTACCAATATGTAACTAGAGCTATTTTCGTAACCCATTGCATGTCTTTTAGGTTTTTGTAAAACATGTCAGAAGTTAGAAGATTCATTTATTTCCAAACAACTATCATTTTGACCACTAAAAGAATTAGACAAAAAATATTTTGGATTAAATCCTTCCTCTACTTCTCTGCTTGTCAAATGCGGAGAACGTTTATTCAGTATGGAACTTACGTTAGAGCAGTTTCTCTAAATGCACTACCACATGTTTTTCAAACTTTCCCAAACTTTAACCTGTTGGGGATGGGGGCGCTGCTTAGACTATTTATGCTAATTGGGTAATTTTTGAAACGGCTTCCCACAAAATCCTTGATCGTACAATATGCATATTATTATTATTATTGGATAGAAAACAGTCTATAGTTTCTATAGGAGTTGAAATTTTGTCTCTAAGTGGAACAGAGCCCATTCTACAGCAATTTCCCTGACATGGATTCAGATTTCAGAAATGTTGGCCACTGTTCTGAAGTCAGTTAAAAGGGCACTGATATTGCTATGACTTTACGGACACTTCTTACGTCTTCCCCTGGATGCCTTTACGTGATGACGATTCCAATGGGGTCGATTGCGCGTTCACAGGCCCTATAAATCAAAAAACCCTGTAGCTAGCAAGTCTTTTCTTGGTGCGTCACGCGCGTGGAGGACACCGACCCTCTCCTGTTCCAAGCGTTAGTTTAGCCTGTTATATTTCTCCGGTCATCTTTTCACTCGTTATAGGAGTTAAAAACATCATAAGGTAGTTAATTTAAAGCGTTTTATAGCAAATTATATCCGTTTAGTGTGATTTTGGGACATTTATTTCTTTAACGCTGTGAATAGGTGGGCACGCTTTCAGTTCATCCCGGACGCAGTTGGCATTTCCACATGGCAAGAGGACAGCTTTCCACCAAAAGACGATTCCTCCCAAGAAAGGATCCTTTGCCCAAGATACTGATGGAAGAACAGCTCAAGGTAGGACATTTTTATTATGATAAATCGTGTTTCTGTCGAAACATTTTAGTGGCTTAGGACGCCATGTTTTTTGACGTAGCTTCGCTTGGCGCAAACTGTATTGAAAAGTAAGGATAAATTAAAAAATGTAATTCCGCAATTGTATTAAGAATTAAATTGTCTATCAATCCCTGTCCACCCTATATTTTTTAGTCACGTTTATGAGTATTTATGTATAAGAGTAGATCACTGTCTAAGTGGCGCAAGGACATTTTCTGACCAGCTTGTCTACATTTCACATTGTCTAACCATGATTTTGGTGGCTAAATATAAACATTTTCGATCAAACTGTATATGCATGTTGTAATGTGATGTTACAGGAGTGTCATCGGAAGAATTCTGAGAAGGTTAGTGAAAAAATTAATATCTTTTGGCGATGTTGACTTTTATCGCTCACTTTGGCTAGAATCAATGCTGGGCTGCTATGTGCTATGTGCTATGCTAATATAACAATTTATTGTGTTTTCGCTGTAAGACACTTAGAAAATCTGAAATATTGTCTGTATTCACAGGATCTGTGTCTTTCGATTCGTGTATGCTGTGTATTTTTACGAAATGTTTGATGATTAGTAAGTAGGTAAACACGTTGCTCTAAGTAGTTTTTCTATTCCATTTGTGACGGTGGGTGCAATTGTAACCTATGCCATCTACCTGAAATATGCACTTTTTTCTAACAAAACCTATCCCATACCATAAATATGTTATCAGACTGTCATCTAATGAGTTTTTTTGTTGGTTAGGGGCTATAAATATCTTAGTTTAGCCGAATTGGTGATGGCTACTGGTGTTGGTGGACAAATAAAAGATGGTGGATTATGCTAATGTATTTTTAGGTAATAGATGTACATCTTTACATATTGTGTCTTCCCTGTAAAACATTTTAAAAATCGGACATGTTGACTGGATTCACAAGATCTGTGTCTTTCATTAGCTGTATTGGACTTTAATGTGTGAAAGTTAAATATTTAAAAAAAATATTTTTTTTGAATTTCGCGGCACTGGTTTTTCAGTGGGGGGGGGGGGGGGGTGTGCCGCTAGCGCCACGCTGATCCTAGACAGGTTAACTGCTGTTTTGACCCCTTTCGCAACATTTTACAGAAAAAAATTTCTGCTATATAAAAATCTTCCCCTTCTTGTCTGCTTTTCAAGTACGAAGTCGGATTTCAAATCGGGGCTACCAATCTGTAACTAGAGCTATTTTCGTAACTCATTGCATGTCTTTTAGGTTTTTGTAAAACATGTCAGAAGTTAGAAGATTCATTTATTTCCAAACAACTATCATTTTGACCACTAAAAGAGTTAGACAAAAAATATTTTGGATTAAATCCTTCCTCTACTTCTCTGCTTGTCAAATGCGGAGAACGTTTATTCAGTATGGAACTTACGTTAGAGCAGTTTCTCTAAATGCAATACCACATGTTTTTCAAACTTTCCCAAACTTTAACTGCTGTTTTTACCCCTTTCGCAACATTTTACAGAAAAAAAATTCTGCTATATAAAAATCTTCCCCTTCTTGTCTGCTTTTCAAGTACGAAGTCGGATTTCAAATCGGGGCTACCAATCTGTAACTAGAGCTATTTTCGTAACTCATTGCATGTCTTTTAGGTTTTTGTAAAACATGTCAGAAGTTAGAAGATTCATTTATTTCCAAACAACTATCATTTTGACCACTAAACCAAAGAGTTTGACAAAAAATATTTTGGATTAAAACCTTCCTCTACTTCTCTGCTTGTCAAATGCGGAGAACGTTTATTCAGTATGGAACTTACGTTAGAGCAGTTTCTCTAAATGCACTACCACATGTTTTTCAAACTTTCCCAAACTTTAACTGCCGTTTTGACCCCTTTCGCAACATTTTACAGAAAAAAAATTCTGCTATATAAAAAACTTCCCCTTCTTGTCTGCTTTTCAAGTACGAAGTCGGATTTCAAATCGGGGCTACCAATC
Organism: Salvelinus fontinalis; assembly: GCF_029448725.1. Classification (NCBI taxonomy): domain Eukaryota; kingdom Metazoa; phylum Chordata; class Actinopteri; order Salmoniformes; family Salmonidae; genus Salvelinus; species Salvelinus fontinalis. Next base: position 27,276 of record NW_026601472.1, read on the forward strand.
TGTAACTAGAGCTATTTTCGTAACCCATTGCATGTCTTTTAGGTTTTTGTAAAACATGTCAGAAGTTAGAAGATTCATTTATTTCCAAACAACTATCATTTTGACCACTAAACCAAAGAGTTTGACAAAAAATATTTTGGATTAAAACCTTCCTCTACTTCTCTGCTTGTCAAATGCGGAGAACGTTTATTCAGTATGGAACTTACGTTAGAGCAGTTTCTCTAAATGCACTACCACATGTTTTTCAAACTTTCCCAAACTTTAACTGCCGTTTTGACCCCTTTCGCAACATTTTACAGAAAAAAAATTCTGCTATATAAAAAACTTCCCCTTCTTGTCTGCTTTTCAAGTACGAAGTCGGATTTCAAATCGGGGCTACCAATCTGTAACTAGAGCTATTTTGGTAACCCATTGCATGTCTTTTAGGTTTTTGTAAAACATGTCAGAAGTTAGAAGATTCATTTATTTCCAAACAACTATCATTTTGACCACTAAAAGAGTTAGACAAAAAATATTTTGGATTAAATCCTTCCTCTACTTCTCTGCTTGTCAAATGCGGAGAACGTTTATTCAGTATGGAACTTACGTTAGAGCAGTTTCTCTAAATGCACTACCACATGTTTTTCAAACTTTCCCAAACTTTAACTGCCGTTTTGACCCCTTTCGCAACATTTTACAGAAAAAAAATTCTGCTATATAAAAATCTTCCCCTTCTCGTCTGCTTTTCAAGTACGAAGTCGGATTTCAAATCGGGGCTACCAATCTGTAACTAGAGCTATTTTCGTAACTCATTGCATGTCTTTTAGGTTTTTGGAAAAACATGTCAGAAGTTAGAAGATTCATTTATTTCCAAACAACTATCATTTTGACCACTAAACCAAAGAGTTTGACAAAAAATATTTTGGATTAAAACCTTCCTCTACTTCTCTGCTTGTCAAATGCGGAGAACGTTTATTCAGTATGGAACTTACGTTAGAGCAGTTTCTCTAAATGCACTACCACATGTTTTTCAAACTTTCCCAAACTTTAACTGCTGTTTTGACCCCTTTCGCAACATTTTACAGAAAAAAAATTCCGCTATATAAAAAACTTCCCCTTGTCTGCTTTTCAAGTACGAAGTCGGATTTCAAATCGGGGCTACCAATCTGTAACTAGAGCTAATTTCGTAACTCATTGCATGTCTTTTAGGTTTTTGTAAAACATGTCAGAAGTTAGAAGATTCATTTATTTCCAAACAACTATCATTTTGACCACTAAACCAAAGAGTTTGACAAAAAATATTTTGGATTAAATCCTTCCTCTACTTCTCTGCTTGTCAAATGCGGAGAACGTTTATTCAGTATGGAACTTACGTTAGAGCAGTTTCTCTAAATGCACTACCACATGTTTTTCAAACTTTCCCAAACTTTAACTGCTGTTTTGACCCCTTTCGCAACATTTTACAGAAAACAAATTCTGCTATATAAAAATCTTCCCCTTCTTGTCTGCTTTTCAAGTACGAAGTCGGATTTCAAATCGGGGCTACCAATCTGTAACTAGAGCTAATTTCGTAACTCATTGCATGTCTTTTAGGTTTTTGTAAAACATGTCAGAAGTTAGAAGATTCATTTATTTCCAAACAACTATCATTTTGACCACTAAACCAAAGAGTTTGACAAAAAATATTTTGGATTAAAACCTTCCTCTACTTCTCTGCTTGTCAAATGCGGAGAACGTTTATTCAGTATGGAACTTACGTTAGAGCAGTTTCTCTAAATGCACTACCACATGTTTTTCAAACTTTCCCAAACTTTAACTGCCGTTTTGACCCCTTTCGCAACATTTTACAGAAAAAAAATTCTGCTATATAAAAATCTTCCCCTTCTCGTCTGCTTTTCAAGTACGAAGTCGGATTTCAAATCGGGGCTACCAATCTGTAACTAGAGCTATTTTCGTAACTCATTGCATGTCTTTTAGGTTTTTGTAAAACATGTCAGAAGTTAGAAGATTCATTTATTTCCAAACAACTATCATTTTGACCACTAAACCAAAGAGTTTGACAAAAAATATTTTGGATTAAAACCTTCCTCTACTTCTCTGCTTGTCAAATGCGGAGAACGTTTATTCAGTATGGAACTTACGTTAGAGCAGTTTCTCTAAATGCACTACCACATGTTTTTCAAACTTTCCCAAACTTTAACTGCTGTTTTGACCCCTTTCGCAACATTTTACAGAAAAAAAATTCTGCTATATAAAAATCTTCCCCTTCTTGTCTGCTTTTCAAGTACGAAGTCGGATTTCAAATCGGGGCTACCAATATGTAACTAGAGCTATTTTCGTAACCCATTGCATGTCTTTTAGGTTTTTGTAAAACATGTCAGAAGTTAGAAGATTCATTTATTTCCAAACAACTATCATTTTGACCACTAAAAGAATTAGACAAAAAATATTTTGGATTAAATCCTTCCTCTACTTCTCTGCTTGTCAAATGCGGAGAACGTTTATTCAGTATGGAACTTACGTTAGAGCAGTTTCTCTAAATGCACTACCACATGTTTTTCAAACTTTCCCAAACTTTAACCTGTTGGGGATGGGGGCGCTGCTTAGACTATTTATGCTAATTGGGTAATTTTTGAAACGGCTTCCCACAAAATCCTTGATCGTACAATATGCATATTATTATTATTATTGGATAGAAAACAGTCTATAGTTTCTATAGGAGTTGAAATTTTGTCTCTAAGTGGAACAGAGCCCATTCTACAGCAATTTCCCTGACATGGATTCAGATTTCAGAAATGTTGGCCACTGTTCTGAAGTCAGTTAAAAGGGCACTGATATTGCTATGACTTTACGGACACTTCTTACGTCTTCCCCTGGATGCCTTTACGTGATGACGATTCCAATGGGGTCGATTGCGCGTTCACAGGCCCTATAAATCAAAAAACCCTGTAGCTAGCAAGTCTTTTCTTGGTGCGTCACGCGCGTGGAGGACACCGACCCTCTCCTGTTCCAAGCGTTAGTTTAGCCTGTTATATTTCTCCGGTCATCTTTTCACTCGTTATAGGAGTTAAAAACATCATAAGGTAGTTAATTTAAAGCGTTTTATAGCAAATTATATCCGTTTAGTGTGATTTTGGGACATTTATTTCTTTAACGCTGTGAATAGGTGGGCACGCTTTCAGTTCATCCCGGACGCAGTTGGCATTTCCACATGGCAAGAGGACAGCTTTCCACCAAAAGACGATTCCTCCCAAGAAAGGATCCTTTGCCCAAGATACTGATGGAAGAACAGCTCAAGGTAGGACATTTTTATTATGATAAATCGTGTTTCTGTCGAAACATTTTAGTGGCTTAGGACGCCATGTTTTTTGACGTAGCTTCGCTTGGCGCAAACTGTATTGAAAAGTAAGGATAAATTAAAAAATGTAATTCCGCAATTGTATTAAGAATTAAATTGTCTATCAATCCCTGTCCACCCTATATTTTTTAGTCACGTTTATGAGTATTTATGTATAAGAGTAGATCACTGTCTAAGTGGCGCAAGGACATTTTCTGACCAGCTTGTCTACATTTCACATTGTCTAACCATGATTTTGGTGGCTAAATATAAACATTTTCGATCAAACTGTATATGCATGTTGTAATGTGATGTTACAGGAGTGTCATCGGAAGAATTCTGAGAAGGTTAGTGAAAAAATTAATATCTTTTGGCGATGTTGACTTTTATCGCTCACTTTGGCTAGAATCAATGCTGGGCTGCTATGTGCTATGTGCTATGCTAATATAACAATTTATTGTGTTTTCGCTGTAAGACACTTAGAAAATCTGAAATATTGTCTGTATTCACAGGATCTGTGTCTTTCGATTCGTGTATGCTGTGTATTTTTACGAAATGTTTGATGATTAGTAAGTAGGTAAACACGTTGCTCTAAGTAGTTTTTCTATTCCATTTGTGACGGTGGGTGCAATTGTAACCTATGCCATCTACCTGAAATATGCACTTTTTTCTAACAAAACCTATCCCATACCATAAATATGTTATCAGACTGTCATCTAATGAGTTTTTTTGTTGGTTAGGGGCTATAAATATCTTAGTTTAGCCGAATTGGTGATGGCTACTGGTGTTGGTGGACAAATAAAAGATGGTGGATTATGCTAATGTATTTTTAGGTAATAGATGTACATCTTTACATATTGTGTCTTCCCTGTAAAACATTTTAAAAATCGGACATGTTGACTGGATTCACAAGATCTGTGTCTTTCATTAGCTGTATTGGACTTTAATGTGTGAAAGTTAAATATTTAAAAAAAATATTTTTTTTGAATTTCGCGGCACTGGTTTTTCAGTGGGGGGGGGGGGGGGGGTGTGCCGCTAGCGCCACGCTGATCCTAGACAGGTTAACTGCTGTTTTGACCCCTTTCGCAACATTTTACAGAAAAAAATTTCTGCTATATAAAAATCTTCCCCTTCTTGTCTGCTTTTCAAGTAATAAGTCGGATTTCAAATCGGGGCTACCAATCTGTAACTAGAGCTATTTTCGTAACTCATTGCATGTCTTTTAGGTTTTTGTAAAACATGTCAGAAGTTAGAAGATTCATTTATTTCCAAACAACTATCATTTTGACCACTAAACCAAAGAGTTTGACAAAAAATATTTTGGATTAAAACCTTCCTCTACTTCTCTGCTTGTCAAATGCGGAGAACGTTTATTCAGTATGGAACTTACGTTAGAGCAGTTTCTCTAAATGCACTACCACATGTTTTTCAAACTTTCCCAAACTTTAACTGCCGTTTTGACCCCTTTCGCAACATTTTACAGAAAAAAAATTCTGCTATATAAAAAACTTCCCCTTCTTGTCTGCTTTTCAAGTACGAAGTCGGATTTCAAATCGGGGCTACCAATCTGTAACTAGAGCTATTTTCGTAACCCATTGCATGTCTTTTAGGTTTTTGTAAAACATGTCAGAAGTTAGAAGATTCATTTATTTCCAAACAACTATCATTTTGACCACTAAACCAAAGAGTTTGACAAAAAATATTTTGGATTAAAACCTTCCTCTACTTCTCTGCTTGTCAAATGCGGAGAACGTTTATTCAGTATGGAACTTACGTTAGAGCAGTTTCTCTAAATGCACTACCACATGTTTTTCAAACTTTCCCAAACTTTAACTGCTGTTTTGACCCCTTTCGCAACATTTTACAGAAAAATTTTTTTGCTATATAAAAATCTTCCCCTTCTTGTCTGCTTTTCAAGTACGAAGTCGGATTTCAAATCGGGGCTACCAATATGTAACTAGAGCTATTTTCGTAACCCATTGCATGTCTTTTAGGTTTTTGTAAAACATGTCAGAAGTTAGAAGATTCATTTATTTCCAAACAACTATCATTTTGACCACTAAAAGAGTTAGACAAAAAATATTTTGGATTAAATCCTTCCTCTACTTCTCTGCTTGTCAAATGCGGAGAACGTTTATTCAGTATGGAACTTACGTTAGAGCAGTTTCTCTAAATGCAATACCACATGTTTTTCAAACTTTCCCAAACTTTAACTGCTGTTTTTACCCCTTTCGCAACATTTTACAGAAAAAAAATTCTGCTATATAAAAATCTTCCCCTTCTTGTCTGCTTTTCAAGTACGAAGTCGGATTTCAAATCGGGGCTACCAATCTGTAACTAGAGCTATTTTCGTAACCCATTGCATGTCTTTTAGGTTTTTGTAAAACATGTCAGAAGTAAGAAGATTCATTTATTTCCAAACAACTATCATTTTGACCACTAAACCAAAGAGTTAGACAAAAAATATTTTGGATTAAAACCTTCCTCTACTTCTCTGCTTGTCAAATGCGGAGAACGTTTATTCAGTATGGAACTTACGTTAGAGCAGTTTCTCTAAATGCACTACCACATGTTTTTCAAACTTTCCCAAACTTTAACTGCTGTTTTGACCCCTTTCGCAACATTTTACAGAAAAAAAATTCTGCTATATAAAAATCTTCCCCTTCTTGTCTGCTTTTCAAGTACGAAGTCGGATTTCAAATCGGGGCTACCAATCTGTAACTAGAGCTAATTTCGTAACTCATTGCATGTCTTTTAGGTTTTTGTAAAACATGTCAGAAGTTAGAAGATTCATTTATTTCCAAACAACTATCATTTTGACCACTAAACCAAAGAGTTTGACAAAAAATATTTTGGATTAAAACCTTCCCCTACTTCTCTGCTTGTTAAATGCGGAGAACGTTTATTCAGTATGGAACTTACGTTAGAGCAGTTTCTCTAAATGCACTACCACATGTTTTTCAAACTTTCCCAAACTTTAACTGCTGTTTTGACCCCTTTCGCAACATTTTACAGAAAAAAATTTCTGCTATATAAAAATCTTCCCCTTCTTGTCTGCTTTTCAAGTACGAAGTCGGATTTCAAATCGGGGCTACCAATCTGTAACTAGAGCTATTTTCGTAACTCATTGCATGTCTTTTAGGTTTTTGTAAAACATGTCAGAAGTTAGAAGATTCATTTATTTCCAAACAACTATCATTTTGACCACTAAACCAAAGAGTTTGACAAAAAATATTTTGGATTAAAACCTTCCTCTACTTCTCTGCTTGTCAAATGCGGAGAACGTTTATTCAGTATGGAACTTACGTTAGAGCAGTTTCTCTAAATGCACTACCACATGTTTTTCAAACTTTCCCAAACTTTAACTGCCGTTTTGACCCCTTTCGCAACATTTTACAGAAAAAAAATTCTGCTATATAAAAAACTTCCCCTTCTTGTCTGCTTTTCAAGTACGAAGTCGGATTTCAAATCGGGGCTACCAATCTGTAACTAGAGCTATTTTCGTAACCCATTGCATGTCTTTTAGGTTTTTGTAAAACATGTCAGAAGTTAGAAGATTCATTTATTTCCAAACAACTATCATTTTGACCACTAAACCAAAGAGTTTGACAAAAAATATTTTGGATTAAAACCTTCCTCTACTTCTCTGCTTGTCAAATGCGGAGAACGTTTATTCAGTATGGAACTTACGTTAGAGCAGTTTCTCTAAATGCACTACCACATGTTTTTCAAACTTTCCCAAACTTTAACTGCTGTTTTGACCCCTTTCGCAACATTTTACAGAAAAAAAATTCTGCTATATAAAAATCTTCCCCTTCTTGTCTGCTTTTCAAGTACGAAGTCGGATTTCAAATCGGGGCTACCAATCTGTAACTAGAGCTATTTTCGTAACCCATTGCATGTCTTTTAGGTTTTTGTAAAACATGTCAGAAGTTAGAAGATTCATTTATTTCCAAACAACTATCATTTTGACCACTAAAAGAGTTAGACAAAAAATATTTTGGATTAAATCCTTCCTCTACTTCTCTGCTTGTCAAATGCGGAGAACGTTTATTCAGTATGGAACTTACGTTAGAGCAGTTTCTCTAAATGCACTACCACATGTTTTTCAAACCTTCCCAAACTTTAACTGCTGTTTTGACCCCTTTCGCAACATTTTACAGAAAAAAAATTCTGCTATATAAAAATCTTCCCCTTCTTGTCTGCTTTTCAAGTACGAAGTCGGATTTCAAATCGGGGCTACCAATATGTAACTCGAGCTATTTTCGTAACCCATTGCATGTCTTTTAGGTTTTTGTAAAACATGTCAGAAGTTAGAAGATTCATTTATTTCCAAACAACTATCATTTTGACCACTAAAAGAGTTAGACAAAAAATATTTTGGATTAAATCCTTCCTCTACTTCTCTGCTTGTCAAATGCGGAGAACGTTTATTCAGTATGGAACTTACGTTAGAGCAGTTTCTCTAAATGCAATACCACATGTTTTTCAAACTTTCCCAAACTTTAACTGCTGTTTTGACCCCTTTCGCAACATTTTACAGAAAAAAAATTCTGCTATATAAAAATCTTCCCCTTCTTGTCTGCTTTTCAAGTACGAAGTCGGATTTCAAATCGGGGCTACCAATCTGTAACTAGAGCTATTTTCGTAACCCATTGCATGTCTTTTAGGTTTTTGTAAAACATGTCAGAAGTAAGAAGATTCATTTATTTCCAAACAACTATCATTTTGACCACTAAACCAAAGAGTTAGACAAAAAATATTTTGGATTAAAACCTTCCTCTACTTCTCTGCTTGTCAAATGCGGAGAACGTTTATTCAGTATGGAACTTACGTTAGAGCAGTTTCTCTAAATGCACTACCACATGTTTTTCAAACTTTCCCAAACTTTAACTGCTGTTTTGACCCCTTTCGCAACATTTTACAGAAAAAGATTTCTGCTATATAAAAATCTTCCCCTTCTTGTCTGCTTTTCAAGTACGAAGTCGGATTTCAAATCGGGGCTACCAATCTGTAACTAGAGCTATTTTCGTAACTCATTGCATGTCTTTTAGGTTTTTGTAAAACATGTCAGAAGTTAGAAGATTCATTTATTTCCAAACAACTATCATTTTGACCACTAAAAGAGTTAGACAAAAAATATTTTGGATTAAATCCTTCCTCTACTTCTCTGCTTGTCAAATGCGGAGAACGTTTATTCAGTATGGAACTTACGTTAGAGCAGTTTCTCTAAATGCAATACCACATGTTTTTCAAACTTTCCCAAACTTTAACTGCTGTTTTTACCCCTTTCGCAACATTTTACAGAAAAAAAATTCTGCTATATAAAAATCTTCCCCTTCTTGTCTGCTTTTCAAGTACGAAGTCGGATTTCAAATCGGGGCTACCAATCTGTAACTAGAGCTATTTTCGTAACCCATTGCATGTCTTTTAGGTTTTTGTAAAACATGTCAGAAGTAAGAAGATTCATTTATTTCCAAACAACTATCATTTTGACCACTAAACCAAAGAGTTAGACAAAAAATATTTTGGATTAAAACCTTCCTCTACTTCTCTGCTTGTCAAATGCGGAGAACGTTTATTCAGTATGGAACTTACGTTAGAGCAGTTTCTCTAAATGCACTACCACATGTTTTTCAAACTTTCCCAAACTTTAACTGCTGTTTTGACCCCTTTCGCAACATTTTACAGAAAAAAAATTCTGCTATATAAAAATCTTCCCCTTCTTGTCTGCTTTTCAAGTACGAAGTCGGATTTCAAATCGGGGCTACCAATCTGTAACTAGAGCTATTTTCGTAACTCATTGCATGTCTTTTAGGTTTTTGTAAAACATGTCAGAAGTTAGAAGATTCATTTATTTCCAAACAACTATCATTTTGACCACTAAACCAAAGAGTTTGACAAAAAATATTTTGGATTAAAACCTTCCCCTACTTCTCTGCTTGTTAAATGCGGAGAACGTTTATTCAGTATGGAACTTACGTTAGAGCAGTTTCTCTAAATGCACTACCACATGTTTTTAAAACTTTCCCAAACTTTAACTGCTGTTTTTACCCCTTTCGCAACATTTTACAGAAAAAAATTTCTGCTATATAAAAATCTTCCTCTTCTTGTCTGCTTTTCAAGTACGAAGTCGGATTTCAAATCGGGGCTACCAATCTGTAACTAGAGCTATTTTCGTAACTCATTGCATGTCTTTTAGGTTTTTGTAAAACATGTCAGAAGTTAGAAGATTCATTTATTTCCAAACAACTATCATTTTGACCACTAAACCAAAGAGTTTGACAAAAAATATTTTGGATTAAAACCTTCCTCTACTTCTCTGCTTGTCAAATGCGGAGAACGTTTATTCAGTATGGAACTTACGTTAGAGCAGTTTCTCTAAATGCACTACCACATGTTTTTCAAACTTTCCCAAACTTTAACTGCCGTTTTGACCCCTTTCGCAACATTTTACAGAAAAAAAATTCTGCTATATAAAAAACTTCCCCTTCTTGTCTGCTTTTCAAGTACGAAGTCGGATTTCAAATCGGGGCTACCAATCTGTAACTAGAGCTATTTTCGTAACCCATTGCATGTCTTTTAGGTTTTTGTAAAACATGTCAGAAGTTAGAAGATTCATTTATTTCCAAACAACTATCATTTTGACCACTAAACCAAAGAGTTTGACAAAAAATATTTTGGATTAAAACCTTCCTCTACTTCTCTGCTTGTCAAATGCGGAGAACGTTTATTCAGTATGGAACTTACGTTAGAGCAGTTTCTCTAAATGCACTACCACATGTTTTTCAAACTTTCCCAAACTTTAACTGCTGTTTTGACCCCTTTCGCAACATTTTACAGAAAAAAAATTCTGCTATATAAAAATCTTCCCCTTCTTGTCTGCTTTTCAAGTACGAAGTCGGATTTCAAATCGGGGCTACCAATCTGTAACTAGAGCTATTTTCGTAACCCATTGCATGTCTTTTAGGTTTTTGTAAAACATGTCAGAAGTTAGAAGATTCATTTATTTCCAAACAACTATCATTTTGACCACTAAAAGAGTTAGACAAAAAATATTTTGGATTAAATCCTTCCTCTACTTCTCTGCTTGTCAAATGCGGAGAACGTTTATTCAGTATGGAACTTACGTTAGAGCAGTTTCTCTAAATGCACTACCACATGTTTTTCAAACCTTCCCAAACTTTAACTGCTGTTTTGACCCCTTTCGCAACATTTTACAGAAAAAAAATTCTGCTATATAAAAATCTTCCCCTTCTTGTCTGCTTTTCAAGTACGAAGTCGGATTTCAAATCGGGGCTACCAATATGTAACTCGAGCTATTTTCGTAACCCATTGCATGTCTTTTAGGTTTTTGTAAAACATGTCAGAAGTTAGAAGATTCATTTATTTCCAAACAACTATCATTTTGACCACTAAAAGAGTTAGACAAAAAATATTTTGGATTAAATCCTTCCTCTACTTCTCTGCTTGTCAAATGCGGAGAACGTTTATTCAGTATGGAACTTACGTTAGAGCAGTTTCTCTAAATGCAATACCACATGTTTTTCAAACTTTCCCAAACTTTAACTGCTGTTTTGACCCCTTTCGCAACATTTTACAGAAAAAAAATTCTGCTATATAAAAATCTTCCCCTTCTTGTCTGCTTTTCAAGTACGAAGTCGGATTTCAAATCGGGGCTACCAATCTGTAACTAGAGCTATTTTCGTAACCCATTGCATGTCTTTTAGGTTTTTGTAAAACATGTCAGAAGTAAGAAGATTCATTTATTTCCAAACAACTATCATTTTGACCACTAAACCAAAGAGTTAGACAAAAAATATTTTGGATTAAAACCTTCCTCTACTTCTCTGCTTGTCAAATGCGGAGAACGTTTATTCAGTATGGAACTTACGTTAGAGCAGTTTCTCTAAATGCACTACCACATGTTTTTCAAACTTTCCCAAACTTTAACTGCTGTTTTGACCCCTTTCGCAACATTTTACAGAAAAAGATTTCTGCTATATAAAAATCTTCCCCTTCTTGTCTGCTTTTCAAGTACGAAGTCGGATTTCAAATCGGGGCTACCAATCTGTAACTAGAGCTATTTTCGTAACTCATTGCATGTCTTTTAGGTTTTTGTAAAACATGTCAGAAGTTAGAAGATTCATTTATTTCCAAACAACTATCATTTTGACCACTAAACCAAAGAGTTTGACAAAAAATATTTTGGATTAAAACCTTCCTCTACTTCTCTGCTTGTCAAATGCGGAGAACGTTTATTCAGTATGGAACTTACGTTAGAGCAGTTTCTCTAAATGCACTACCACATGTTTTTCAAACTTTCCCAAACTTTAACTGCCGTTTTGACCCCTTTCGCAACATTTTACAGAAAAAAAATTCTGCTATGTAAAAAAATTCCCCTTCTTGTCTGCTTTTCAAGTACGAAGTCGGATTTCAAATCGGGTCTACCAATCTGTAACTAGAGCTATTTCCGTAACCCATTGCATGTCTTTTAGGTTTTTGTAAAACATGTCAGAAGTTAGAAGATTCATTTATTTCCAAACAACTATCATTTTGACCACTAAACCAAAGAGTTTGACAAAAAATATTTTGGATTAAAACCTTCCTCTACTTCTCTGCTTGTCAAATGCGGAGAACGTTTATTCGGTATGGAACTTACGTTAGAGCAGTTTCTCTAAATGCACTACCACATGTTTTTCAAACTTTCCCAAACTTTAACTGCTGTTTTGACCCCTTTCGCAACATTTTACAGAAAAAAAATTCTGCTATATAAAAATCTTCCCCTTCTTGTCTGCTTTTCAAGTACGAAGTCGGATTTCAAATCGGGGCTACCAATCTGTAACTAGACCTATTTTCGTTACCCATTGCATGTCTTTTAGGTTTTTGTAAAACATGTCAGAAGTTAGAAGATTCATTTATTTCCAAACAACTATCATTTTGACCACTAAAAGAGTTAGACAAAAAATATTTTGGATTAAATCCTTCCTCTACTTCTCTGCTTGTCAAATGCGGAGAACGTTTATTCAGTATGGAACTTACGTTAGAACAGTTTCTCTAAATGCACTACCACATGTTTTTCAAACTTTCCCAAACTTTAACTGCTGTTTTGACCCCTTTCGCAACATTTTACAGAAAAAAAATTCTGCTATATAAAAATCTTCCCCTTCTTGTCTGCTTTTCAAGTACGAAGTCGGATTTCAAATCGGGGCAACCAATCTGTAACTAGAGCTATTTTCGTAACCCATTGCATGTCTTTTAGGTTTTTGTAAAACATGTCAGAAGTTAGAAGATTCATTTATTTCCAAACAACTATCATTTTGACCACTAAACCAAAGAGTTTGACAAAAAATATTTTGGATTAAAACCTTCCTCTACTTCTCTGCTTGTCAAATGCGGAGACCGTTTATTCAGTATGGAACTTACGTTAGAGCAGTTTCTCTAAATGCACTACCACATGTTTTTCAAACTTTCCCAAACTTTAACTTCTTGAGAATACAGGGGGTGCTGTTTTCGCATTAGCATAATTGCCTCTACAGATTAAACTGCCTCTTATTCAATTATTGCTGTTACTATATGCATATAACCATATACCATTGGATAGAAAACAAGCTATGGTTTCTAAATCCGTTTCAATTTTGTCTCTGAGTGAAACACAGGTCATTTGACAGCACTTTCCCTGAGCCAGAAGAAGATTGCAAGATGTGTATGCTCGCTTCAACGCTCTGCCTATATATGGTCACGCCACCTATGACCCGAAACACACTTCATTCTTCTTCCTCTGGGTGTCAGGAAGACGTCAGAGGAGAAATTTTTTGTTTATCTTGTACTGACGTGAAATAAGACCTATTTCTTTAGCGTGACCGACAACTTCCGGTTTTCTGAAACGCGCGTTTTAGAGGTGCAATTGTCTTTTGTTATGCTGACGTTACGGATGAAAACTATCTCCGTCTCGAAGTTTGTTTGTTACATGTGACCATATCATCGTAATGTATGTTTTTTCAATATTGTTTAATCAGATTATTTGAATTTTTTCGGGAGTTTTGCCGTGTTCCGTTCTGTGAGTTTTTTAACTTTGGACAGGGACCGTGCCAGTCGACCAGTACCCAGGCTAAATGAAGAGGGGAAGTTGCCATTGTGAATGGATTGAACGACTCATCAGGACTAAGGACACCTTGATCAACATTCTGATGAAAGATCAGCAATAGTAAGACCCAATTTACGATGTTATTTCATATATCTGTCGTGCATGTGAACTGGTCGGGCGCGCCCAGCTGGTTCTGGCTGGCGTGGTTATGCTAATTTAGCGCTACATTTTGTTTTCGCTATAAAACATTTAATAAATCTGAAATATTGTTTGGATTCACCAGATGTTGGGCTTTCAATATATGTACGCTGTGTTTTTTTTCTGAAATGTTTTAAGACAAGTAATTAGTTATATAACGTTGGTCTCTGTAATTGTTCTAGCTGCATCAGCACTATATCAGATTGCAGCTGCAATGTAGAACTGTGATTTATACCTGAAAAATGCACATTTAAAAAAAAAAAACTATGCTATACCATAAATATGTTATCAGACTGTCATCTTATGAATTTGTTTGTTGGTTAGTGGCTATCAATATCTTAGTTTAGCCGAATTGGTGATAGCACCTGATGGAGTAAGAAACTGTTGGAGTAAGAAAATGGTGTCTTTTGCTAACGTGTTTAGCTAATAGATTTACATATTGTGTCTTCCCTGTAAAACATTTAAAAAATCTGAAATGGTGGTTTTATTCACAAGATCTGTGTCTTTCATTGGGTGTCTTGGACTTGTGATTTAATGATATTTAGATGCTACTATTTAATTGTGACGCTATGCTAGCGATGCTAATCAGTGTGGGGGGGGTGGGGGGTGCTCCCGGATCCGGGTTAGGTACTCTGTAGAGGTTTTAACTGCTGTTTTGACCCCTTTCGCAACATTTTACAGAAAAAAAATTCTGCTATATAAAAAACTTCCCCTTCTTGTCTGCTTTTCAAGTACGAAGTCGGATTTCAAATCGGGGCTACCAATATGTAACTAGAGCTATTTTCGTAACCCATTGCATGTCTTTTAGGTTTTTGTAAAACATGTCAGAAGTTAGAAGATTCATTTATTTCCAAACAACTATCATTTTGACCACTAAAAGAGATAGACAAAAACTATTTTGGATTAAATCCTTCCTCTACTTCTCTGCTTGTCAAATGCGGAGAACGTTTATTCAGTATGGAACTTACGTTAGAGCAGTTTCTCTAAATGCACTACCACATGTTTTTCAAACTTTCCCAAACTTGAACTGCTGTTTTTACCCCTTTCGCAACATTTTACAGAAAAAAAATTCTGCTATATAAAAATCTTCCCCTTCTTGTCTGCTTTTCAAGTACGAAGTCGGATTTCAAATCGGGGCTACCAATCTGTAACTAGAGCTATTTTCGTAACCCATTGCATGTCTTTTAGGTTTTTGTAAAACATGTCAGAAGTAAGAAGATTCATTTATTTCGAAACAACTATCATTTTGACCACTAAACCAAAGAGTTTGACAAAAAATATTTTGGATAAGATCCTTCCTCTACTTCTCTGCTTGTCAAATGCGGAGAACGTTTATTCAGTATGGAACTTACGTTAGAGCAGTTTCTCTAAATGCACTACCACATGTTTTCAAACTTTCCCAAACTTTAACTGCTGTTTTTACCCCTTTCGCAACATTTTACAGAAAAAAATTTCTGCTATATAAAAATCTTCCCCTTCTTGTCTGCTTTTCAAGTACGAAGTCGGATTTCAAATCGGGGCTACCAATATGTAACTAGAGCTATTTTCGTAACCCATTGCATGTCTTTTAGGTTTTTGTAAAACATGTCAGAAGTTAGAAGATTCATTTATTTCCAAACAACTATCATTTTGACCACTAAACCAAAGAGTTTGACAAAAAATATTTTGGATAAGATCCTTCCTCTACTTCTCTGCTTGTCAAATGCGGAGAACGTTTATTCAGTATGGAACTTACGTTAGAGCAGTTTCTCTAAATGCACTACCACATGTTTTTCAAACTTTCCCAAACTTTAACTGCTGTTTTGACCCATTTCGCAACATTTTACAGAAAAAAAATTCTGCTATATAAAAATCTTCCCCTTCTTGTCTGCTTTTCAAGTACGAAGTCGGATTTCAAATCGGGGCTACCAATCTGTAACTAGAGCTATTTTCGTAACCCATTGCATGTCTTTTCGGTTTTTGTAAAAACATGTCAGAAGTTAGAAGATTCATTTATTTCCAAACAACTATCATTTTGACCACTAAACCAAAGAGTTTGACAAAAAATATTTTGGATTAAAACCTTTCTCTATTTCTCTGCTTGTCAAATGCGGAGAACGTTTATTCATTATGGAACTTACGTTAGAGCAGTTTCTCTAAATGCACTACCACATGTTTTTCAAACTTTCCCAAACTTTAACTGCTGTTTTGACCCCTTTCGCAACATTTTACAGAAAAAAAATTCTGCTATATAAAAATCTTCCCCTTCTTGTCTGCTTTTCAAGTACGAAGTCGGATTTCAAATCGGGGCTACCAATATGTAACTAGAGCTATTTTCGTAACCCATTGCATGTCTTTTAGGTTTTTGTAAAACATGTCAGAAGTTAGAAGATTCATTTATTTCCAAACAACTTTAATTTTGACAACTAAACCAAAGAGTTTGACCAAAAATATTTTGGATTAAAACCTTCCTCTACTTCTCTGCTTGTCAAATGCGGAGAACGTTTATTCAGTATGGAACTTACGTTAGAGCAGTTTCTCTAAATGCACTACCACATGTTTTTCAAACTTTCCCAAACTTTAACTGCGGTTTTGACCCCTTTCGCAACATTTTACAGAAAAAAATTCTGCTATATAAAAATCTTCCCCTTCTTGTCTGCTTTTCAAGTACGAAGTCGGATTTCAAATCGGGGCTACCAATCTGTAACTAGAGCTATTTTCGTAACCCATTGCATGTCTTTTAGGTTTTTGTAAAACATGTCAGAAGTTAGAAGATTCATTTATTTCCAAACAACTTTAATTTTGACCACTAAACCAAAGAGTTTGACAAAAATTATTTTGGATTAAAACCTTCCTCTACTTCTCTGCTTGTCAAATGCGGAGAACGTTTATTCAGTATGGAACTTACGTTAGAGCAGTTTCTCTAAATGCACTACCACATGTTTTTCAAACTTTCCCAAACTTTAACTGCTGTTTTGACCCCTTTCGCAACATTTTACAGAAAAAAATTCTGCTATATAAAAATCTTCCCCTTCTTGTCTGCTTTTCAAGTACGAAGTCGGATTTCAAATCGGGGCTACCAATCTGTAACTAGAGCTATTTTCGTAACCCATTGCATGTCTTTTAGGTTTTTGTAAAACATGTCAGAAGTTAGAAGATTCATTTATTTCCAAACAACTATCATTTTGACCACTAAACCAAAGAGTTTGACAAAAAATATTTTGGATTAAAACCTTCCTCTACTTCTCTGCTTGTCAAATGCGGAGAACGTTTATTCAGTATGGAACTTACGTTAGAGCAGTTTCTCTAAATGCACTACCACAGGTTTTTCAAACTTTCCCAAACTTTAACTGCTGTTTTGACCCGTTTCGCAACATTTTACAGAAAAAAATTTCTGCTATAGAAAAATCTTCCCCTTCTTGTCTGCTTTTCAAGTACGAAGTCGGATTTCAAATCGGGGCTACCAATCTGTAACTAGAGCTATTTTCGTAACCCATTGCATGTCTTTTAGGTTTTTGTAAAACATGTCAGAAGTTAGAAGATTCATTTATTTCCAAACAACTATCATTTTGACCACTAAACCAAAGAGTTAGACAAAAAATATTTTGGATAAAATCCTTCCTCTACTTCTCTGCTTGTCAAATGTGGAGAACGTTTATTCAGTATGGAACTTACGTTAGAGCAGTTTCTCTAAATGCACTACCACATGTTTTTCAAACTTTCCCAAACTTTAACTGCTGTTTTTACCCCTTTCGCAACATTTTACAGAAAAAAATGTCTGCTATATAAAAAACTTCACCTTCTTGTCTGCTTTTCAAGTACGAAGTCGGATTTCAAATCGGGGCTACCAATATGTAACTAGAGCTATTTTCGTAACCCATTGCATGTCTTTTAGGTTTTTGTAAAACATGTCAGAAGTTAGAAGATTCATTTATTTCCAAACAACTATCATTTTGACCACTAAACCAAAGAGTTTGACAAAAAATATTTTGGATTAAATCCTTCCTCTACTTCTCTGCTTGTCAAATGCGGAGAACGTTTATTCAGTATGGAACTTACGTTAGAGCAGTTTCTCTAAATGCACTACCACATGTTTTTCAAACTTTCCCAAACTTTAACTGCTGTTTTGACCCCTTTCGCAACATTTTACAGGAAAAAAATTCTTTCATATAAAAATCTTCCCCTTCTTGTCTGCTTTTCAAGTACGAAGTCGGATTTCAAATCGGGGCTACCAATCTGTAACTAGAGCTATTTTCGTAACCCTTGCATGTCTTTTAGGTTTTTGTAAAACATGTCAGAAGTTAGAAGATTCATTTATTTCCAAACAACTATCATTTTGACCACTAAAAGAGTTAGACAAAAAATATTTTGGATAAAATCCTTCCTCTACTTCTCTGCTTGTCAAATGCGGAGAACGTTTATTCAGTATGGAACTTACGTTAGAGCAGTTTCTCTAAATGCACTACCACATGTTTTTCAAACTTTCCCAAACTTTAACTGCTGTTTTGACCCCTTTCGCAACATTTTACAGGAAAAAAATTCTGCTATATAAAAATCTTCCCCTTCTTGTCTGCTTTTCAAGTACGAAGTCGGATTTCAAATCGGGGCTACCAATCTGTAACTAGAGCTATTTTCGTAACCCTTGCATGTCTTTTAGGTTTTTGTAAAACATGTCAGAAGTTAGAAGATTCATTTATTTCCAAACAACTATCATTTTGACCACTAAAAGAGTTAGACAAAGAATATTTTGGATTAAATCCTTCCTCTACTTCTCTGCTTGTCAAATGCGGAGAACGTTCGTTCAGTATGGAACTTACGTTAGAGCAGTTTCTCTAAATGCACTACCACATGTTTTTCAAACTTTCCCAAACTTTAACTGCTGTTTTGAACCCTTTCGCAACATTTTACAGAAAAAAAATTCTGCTATATAAAAATCTTCCCCTTCTTGTCTGCTTTTCAAGTACGAAGTCGGATTTCAAATCGGAGCTCCCAATCTGTAACTACAGCTATTTTAGTAACCCATTGCATGTCTTTTAGGTTTTTGTAAAACATGTCAGAAGTTAGAAGATTCATTTATTTCCAAACAACTATCATTTTGACCACTAAACCAAAGAGTTAGACAAAAAATATTTTGGATTAAATCCTTCCTCTACTTCTCTGCTTGTCAAATGCGGAGAACGTTTATTCAGTATGGAACTTACGTTAGAGCAGTTTCTCTAAATGCACTACCACATGTTTTTCAAACTTTCCCAAACTTTAACTGCTGTTTTTACCCCTTTCGCAACATTTTACAGAAAAAAAATTCTGCTATATAAAAATCTTCCCCTTCTTGTCTGCTTTTCAAGTACGAAGTCGGATTTCAAATCGGGGCTACCAATCTGTAACTAGAGCTATTTTCACAACCCATTGCATGTCTTTTAGGTTTTTGTAAAACATGTCAGAAGTTAGAAGATTCATTTATTTCCAAACAACTATCATTTTGACCACTAAACCAAAGAGTTAGACAAAAAATATTTTGGATTAAAACCTTCCTCTACTTCTCTGCTTGTCAAATGCGGAGAACGTTTATTCAGTATGGAACTTACGTTAGAGCAGTTTCTCTAAATGCACTACCACATGTTTTTCAAACTTTCCCAAACTTTAACTGCTGTTTTGACCCCTTTCGCAACATTTTACAGAAAAAAAATTCTGCTATATAAAAATCTTCCCCTTCTTGTCTGCTTTTCAAGTACGAAGTCGGATTTCAAATCGGGGCTACCAATATGTAACTCGAGCTATTTTCGTAACCCATTGCATGTCTTTTAGGTTTTTGTAAAACATGTCAGAAGTTAGAAGATTCATTTATTTCCAAACAACTATAATTTTGACCACTAAACCAAAGAGTTAGACAAAAAATATTTTGGATTAAATCCTTCCTCTACTTCTCTGCCTGTCAAATGCGGAGAACGTTTATTCAGTATGGAACTTACGTTAGAGCAGTCTCTCTAAATGCACTACCACATGTTTTTCAAACTTTCCCAAACATTAACTGCTGTTTTTACCCCTTTCGCAACATTTTACAGAAAAAAAATTCTGCTATATAAAAATCTTCCCCTTCTTGTCTGCTTTTCAAGTACGAAGTCGGATTTCAAATCGGGGCTACCAATCTGTAACTAGAGCTATTTTCACAACCCATTGCATGTCTTTTAGGTTTTTGTAAAACATGTCAGAAGTTAGAAGATTCATTTATTTCCAAACAACTATCATTTTGACCACTAAACCAAAAAGTTTGACAAAAAATATTTTGGATTAAAACCTTCCTCTACTTCTCTGCTTGTCAAATGCGGAGAACGTTTATTCAGTATGGAACTTACGTTAGAGCAGTTTCTCTAAATGCACTACCACATGTTTTTCAAACTTTCCCAAACTTTAACTGCTGTTTTGACCCCTTTCGCAACATTTTACAGAAAAAAAATTCTGCTACATAAAAATCTTCCCCTTCTTGTCTGCTTTTCAAGTACGAAGTCGGATTTCAAATCGGGGCTACCAATCTGTAACTAGAGATATTTTCGTAACCCATTGCATGTCTTTTAGGTTTTTGTAAAACATGTCAGAAGTTAGAAGATTCATTTATTTCCAAACAACTATCATTTTGACCACTAAACCAAAGAGTTAGACAAAAAATATTTTGGATTAAATCCTTCCTCTACTACTCTGCTTGTCAAATGCGGAGAACGTTTATTCAGTATGGAACTTACGTTAGAGCAGTTTCTCTAAATGCACTACCACATGTTTTTCAAACTTTCCCAAACTTTAACTGCTGTTTTGACCCTATTCGCAACATTTTACAGAAAAAAAATTCTGCTATATAAAAATCTTCCCCTTCTTGTCTGCTTTTCAAGTACGAAGTCGGATTTCAAATCGGGGCTACCAATCTGTAACTACAGCTATTTTCGTAACCCATTGCATGTCTTTTAGGTTTTTGTAAAACATGTCAGAAGTTAGAAGATTGATTTATTTCCAAACAACTATCATTTTGACCACTAAAAGAGTTAGACAAAAAATATTTTGGATTAAATCCTTCCTCTACTTCTCTGCTTGTCAAATGCGGAGAACGTTTATTGAGTATGGAACTTACGTTAGAGCAGTTTCTCTAAATGCACTACCACATGTTTTTCAAACTTTCCCAAACTTTAACTGCTGTTTTGACCCCTTTCGCAACATTTTACAGAAAAAAATTTCTGCTATATAAAAATCTTCCCCTTCTTGTCTGCTTTTCAAGTACGAAGTCGGATTTCAAATCGGGGC
This sequence comes from Salvelinus fontinalis, assembly GCF_029448725.1. NCBI lineage: Eukaryota > Metazoa > Chordata > Actinopteri > Salmoniformes > Salmonidae > Salvelinus > Salvelinus fontinalis. Next base: position 48,143 of record NW_026601472.1, read on the forward strand.
TACCAATATGTAACTCGAGCTATTTTCGTAACCCATTGCATGTCTTTTAGGTTTTTGTAAAACATGTCAGAAGTTAGAAGATTCATTTATTTCCAAACAACTATCATTTTGACCACTAAAAGAGTTAGACAAAAAATATTTTGGATTAAATCCTTCCTCTACTTCTCTGCTTGTCAAATGCGGAGAACGTTTATTCAGTATGGAACTTACGTTAGAGCAGTTTCTCTAAATGCACTACCACATGTTTTTCAAACTTTCCCAAACATTAACTGCTGTTTTTACCCCTTTCGCAACATTTTACAGAAAAAAAATTCTGCTATATAAAAATCTTCCCCTTCGTGTCTGCTTTTCAAGTACGAAGTCGGATTTCAAATCGGGGCTACCAATCTGTAACTAGAGCTATTTTCGTAACCCATTGCATGTCTTTTAGGTTTTTGTAAAACATGTCAGAAGTTAGAAGATTCATTTATTTCCAAACAACTATCATTTTGACCACTAAACCAAAGAGTTTGACAAAAAATATTTTGGATTAAAACCTTCCTCTACTTCTCTGCTTGTCAAATGCGGAGAACGTTTATTCAGTATGGAACTTACGTTAGAGCAGTTTCTCTAAATGCACTACCACATGTTTTTCAAACTTTCCCAAACTTTAACTGCTGTTTTGACCCCTTTCGCAACATTTTACAGAAAAAAAATTCTGCTACATAAAAATCTTCCCCTTCTTGTCTGCTTTTCAAGTACGAAGTCGGATTTCAAATCGGGGCTACCAATCTGTAACTACAGCTATTTTCGTAACCCATTGCATGTCTTTTAGGTTTTTGTAAAACATGTCAGAAGTTAGAAGATTAATTTATTTCCAAACAACTATCATTTTGACCACTAAACCAAAGAGTTAGACAAAAAATATTTTGGATTAAATCCTTCCTCTACTACTCTGCTTGTCAAATGCGGAGAACGTTTATTCAGTATGGAACTTACGTTAGAGCAGTTTCTCTAAATGCACTACCACATGTTTTTCAAACTTTCCCAAACTTTAACTGCTGTTTTTACCCTTTTCGCAACATTTTACAGAAAAAAAATTCTGCTATATAAAAATCTTCCCCTTCTTGTCTGCTTTTCAAGTACGAAGTCGGATTTCAAATCGGGGCTACCAATCTGTAACTACAGCTATTTTCGTAACCCATTGCAT